>NC_057808.1:282222458-282283649 GCF_018294505.1 Triticum aestivum | reverse complement strand
CTCACACACACACAAACTAAGACTCCATCTCTCTCTCTCCCTCTCTCTCTCTCTCACACACACACCCCACACACAAACTAAGACTCCATCTCACACACACATGCTCTAGGCAGAGCATTTGTTCCTACCACCCTTCATCCAACCTTACCCGTATGATAAACAATCACCTTTATTTACTTGCATAACATGGACAAATTCCACTTTACTTTAGTAGTCAGCAAACTTATCATCTGTACCCTTATAAAAAACGAGTTGGCGGTGATGGTGTGCCAGCCATCTTGTAATACAGACCGTATGATCTATATCTGAGGATAGAAAGCAAACTATGATAATTTTACAAAAGATACCCGCACCTCTCTCCACATCATTATCTCCCGCAACCTCATTGCTTAGCAATTAAGAAAGGAATAAGTCTCTGGAACAATCTAGCATGCATGGTGGCCGCTGCCGCCTGCCGGCGCCGTCCATCCCCATGCCTCCGCCCATTCCAACCACCAGTCACCACCACGCTCCACTCCTCCTCGCCTTATCTCTCATCTTTCATTTTTTCGATGACATTCTTGAGATACCAGTTTTCCAATAAAATTCTCGAGATATCATTAGTTTTTACACATGGGATTACTTCTGCATGGGTCAATCACAACAGGTGTTCTGTAAAAAATGCATATTGATGTTCCGTGCAATGCACGAGAATCTTGCTTGTAATTATATAACGCAAATCATGAGCAGGAAGTGACATTTTTTTGACACAACCACATTAACATGGCCACATAAATCACTAGCTAAAGTAAATACCATTATACTTATATCCCGATGCAAAAGGTTGAGTACATGTCCAAAGAGTAGAGTCGCACACACGCACTCTATCTCTCAGAATCTCTCACACACACACACTAGTTACGTGACGCCCACTTAAGCAGACACGTATGTTACGAATTGTGCACCCGCGGGTACACGTGATGCTGCGCATTTATTTAAGCCGGAAGGCGAACCCAAACAGTAGCTGCATTCATTCCCCTCCCGCAGCCTCTTCTCTGGTTGCCGTCGCCCGGTAGCCATGGGCCGGCCGAAGGTAACAACATACGCCATACTCCCGCCGGAGCGGCGCTTTAATATGGAAATTTTAGTGGTCATGCATGCATCTTTTTGTGCTAGCACTCCTATATAAGGGTTGATCGGTCGCTTCCCGCGGACGTGCGCGGGCGGTGGAAGAAGAAGGAGAAGGGAAGCGGGCTGTGGAGTAACGTTTTTTACCACAATTTCTTAGGAAACTGAGTGCAATGATTGAGTAGTTTTGCAAACTACCAGTACTACACCTGAAACAATTCAAAACCTATACTCCCTTGCCAGCGCGCGCTTCCCGCGTGAAACGGTCAGCGTCGCCATGGAGCGTCAGTGCCGCATTAATGCCCAGCCAGAGTGGAGGCGACCTCTCACTGGCGCCGGCTTTGAAGTGGCGCGACGGCCGAGAGAGCGCCGCTTCCCGGTGCATGCGACTGCTCCGTGTCGAGACTGGCCATAGGCCCTGTTTGGATCCATGGGTTAGAGTTAGTTTGAGCTAGTTGGGGCTCAAATAACCCTAAAGTATCCAAGCATGAGGGTTTAAATTAGAGCAAGTTGCACCGAACCCACCAAAAAAACTATCTCACCCAAGAGGTGCTAACTGGAGATAGTTCTCATTGGGACCACTGAAAAATAACTTTTCTCTCTCCATGAAGTGCATTTATTGTCAATCTAACCCTGTCACCCAAACACCTCTTTGGCTACAGTTAGTTCAGGGTTAGTCATGAGTTAGTCTAACCTCTAGCTAAGTTAGAGTATCAAACAGGAGCAGTATAGGACATGCAAGTTGCTCAAAGCATACAGGCAAATTCGTACGTGAAAGGATTTTTTTATTTTTGAAAACGGAACGTGAAAGGAATTTTTTTAGAATGCTCTTGGCATGTCGCTAACATGTGATAGTTAATCGACCTCAATAGACGGCAGAAACGCCAGCCCGCCGCACTTTGATAGAGACGAGGAGGGAGAAGCAATACAGGCTGCTGGATTACTAGAGATAGGTGTCGCACGGAAGCCAAGAAATATGGTGATAGCGTGGGTTAGCCATGTACTAGTATGATGTAACTACACTGGGCTGCCGTGTTTCGTACTCTTCCAGTCCACTGTGGAGATGATTGGTTAATTTTATATCGCTGAATAATATTAAATATTATGAGTGCAGACGCTCCACCACGAGGTTCCTTGCTCCTTCTCGGTCGTCCGGAATCTATGTTCTTCCACTCTATTTTTTACGTGAGCTTTGTTCATCCTTTTGCCAACACGCGAGACATCTAGCATCAAGGTGCACGTGTTACGCAAGGATCGTTCCATCTATATGAAGAACACGTGGGACTGGAACTACGAGACGGACATGTACCCAGGAGTGGACGTACGAACCTGAGTAATGTAGTGCAGTAAGTGAAGTAGAAAGGCACAAATGGTATGAACATGCGTGGCATATAGGGTGTGTTTGGTTGCGTTCTTGTCTCAGCATAGTTGTTCCCTCATCATGCATGCTCAACTCAACACCCCTCTTCATGCATGCTCTCTTCATGCATGCTTCTAGTGTATTTGTGCTAAACTAGTGTGGACTCATGCACCCTCCATACACTCTACCAAACACCCAAAAGTAGGTCGACAAGGGAACTCTTAGGCGGCATTTGTCTCTTACTACGTACTACCACTAAATGTTGTACGTGCAATGCACGGTGATGTTATGGAGTACGTGCCTAAGTACTCTACTACTACTATATTAGTTGGAGGCACATATTAACTTTTATATTTGTTTACGTGTATGCCCCGAGACCTTCCAACTAGACGTGTGTTTCTCTCCAGGTCACACTTTGTATCATTCATACCACTAAGTACTACTACGTGTGGTCTCCGACCCAGAAGTGGAAGAAGTGGAGACGCTCTACCACACTGTTTTTTTACGCTGGGCTCTACTACGTTGTTCATGTCCCACTCCTTTCGTTGACGTGTGGGACATCCAACACGTGTCGTGTTTGGCACCCTTCGTCGTAAGAGTTGAAACGCTAGCATTCATCAGAAATAAAAAATAATTATAAATCGGCAGTGATACTATTTTTTGCGAACCAATCAGCAGTGATACTGTAACACGCGGTTTTCTTGCTCCTCGATATCGGAAAGAATACTTCCGTTCGCCAACATGTGGGACGTCGACCATCCTGGTCCACTTGCCATGCACACAGAACTCCAAGGGAGAGTAACCCAGGTCATCGCGCCGTAGTAACAATGACTAATGAGCCGTCAAATCACAGGCCCGCTTCCCACTTTGAAGTTGCTCGGACGAAGGAACCATCATGACTTCATTGAATTCCGCTTCTTGAAGAAAACTACTGTACCACCAGTACTGCTAGCTACAGTAGTTACTCCAACAGAGGCCTCCTTTCGTTCATAGGATAGGAATATGAAAATCATAGGAAGTGAGATGACATGCATCTCAATTCCTATAGAGAAAGAGATGCCATTTGATGCTTAGGATAGGATTTTTTTCCATTTAGTCTAGGCTAATGTACTGGTAATTTGCTCTAAAAACTACAGTAGTAACTAGTAGTATTGGTACATGCTCGTACTCAGACACAGACACACACACTAACTACTAGCACTACTACTTCTCACATGCTGGCCAGACGTCGTCATTCTCCTTCCCGGCTTTGTCGGCGACACCCCACCGTGCTTGGATCTCCGCTGACCTCTCCGCAGCAGCGCGTGCGTCCTTTTCTTTCTTGCGGCGGCGGTCCTCTCTTTTCTTGAGTGCTTTCTGACTTTTCTGCTCCCTCTGTGCGGCTTTGGCCGCCTCTTGCTCTACCGCCCATTCGGCCTTGGCATCTTCAAATTCCTCCCACATAGTTGTGAGGTCGCGAGCGGCGATGAACTCGGCACGGCGGGATGCCATCGCTTCCCTACCATTTTGTGTGCGGTCGTGGGCGGCGAGGAACTTGGCGCGGCGGGATGCCATCGCTGCCTTACCGGTTAGTGTGTGGCGCGGTGGCATGAATGATGCTTGGTGAGAGCTTTGGGTGGAGTGGCCGGACAACCGTATAGTGCATTGGTTTGTCAAGAGCTCAAGGACAGAAGACGAAGCAAATTTGGATTCCCCTTCAATCCTGGTCATTTATTACCGAGTAAAATGCATTGGCGGTCATCGAACTTGTCTTGATAGCTCACTTTGATCATTGTATACAAGATATGGTGATTATACGGTCACTGGCTCAGCGTATAGCTCCGTATTTGTCTGGTTGACCAATCAAACAGTCCGCATGCGCCTCATCAGCTCATGTTCTTTATCTATCTACGCGGGCCTACCTGTCAATGGAGAAAGAAATACTATAAAAACCAAAATCATGTGTATGTGGGGAATCAAACCATGGACTCGTCGCTGCAACGCACCCTCGTCAGCCAAATGAAAATGAAATACTTTGCGTCAGACACTCATGCTCACGCTGTCAAAGCATGCTAATGCATGCACGTCGCCCTCTAAATCGATCCTGCTCATGGCGCAACGCAAACGGCGAGCCCATCACCTGCGCGCCCCGGCGGTGCCTGACATTACTGTTTAGACATTTGATGGAGGCCTACGCGAATGCCGAGCATGTATTCACCTGGCTCAACACCAACGGTCATACTCGGACCGCCTTGCTCATGTATATCGTCCATCACAACGACAATCTATAAAACAGCCTAAGCTAGAGAGGGTACTATGGTAGTATGGTACGGAGTATGTACTATCGTGAGCGACCGATCTTAGTGCCACTGCACACCGAAACCCCTTCCATCGCTAGCGCGCGCTTCCCGCCTGAAACGGTCACCGTCTCTCCAGAATGTCAATGCCGCATTCACCGGACTTAACCGCAGGTGCAATTGGTGTGTCACTGACATGCGGGCCAGATGCCCGTTGGGCCCACATGTCAGTAACCCAAACGCATCTGCAGTTAAGTCACTGAAGCAGCGTCCGCATTCACGCCCGACGAACCTACTCCGGCGCCAGTTGTCCATCCGTATGCCGCGGCTCATTGCCATTCGCCCACTATATTAACTTGAGCCCCAGCTCCCAGCCATAGCCAAAGACCCAGACCTATTCTCCTCCGGTCCCTTCCTTCTGTCGGCACCACTTCAACCATGGCCTCCTGCCGCTCCGAAGCTCTCTTGGAGGTACTGTCGCAGGAGCAGATGAGGGACATCGGCGGCTCCGCTCCGGGCGCGCTCCAAAGCTCTCTTCGACGTACTGTCGAAGGAGCAAACGAAGGAGATCGCCGGCAGCCACCCAGTCGCCCTCCGCCGCCACGACCACGAAGCAGGCGTGCGTGCGCGGGCGCAGCCGGCAGCGAGGAAGAGTAGTACACGGTAGGTCGCCGCCGCTTTGGTCCCGGGAAGGCCACCGCTACTCCAGTCAGTCGACGCCAAGCTTGGTGGGGTAAACATCGACGGTCGATTAGCCGCTTGACGGTGACGTGGAGGTGGAAATCTTCAGAACCTTGTGCTCCGGAGGAGGAGGTTATCGAGGCGGATGAGGAGGAGGCAAAGGCAGTGGCCGGCTTTCTCGGGTTAATGGCCGGACATGGTGGTCGGGCGTCGGCGATCGTTTAGATTAGGTTTACAGTAGGTTTTAGTACGGTTTGTGCGAAATATGTAATGAATTTCGTCCAGTTTGTAGGAAAAGTTTTCGAAATGTAATGAATTTCATCCGGTTAATTTGAAATTTGCTTTGTTTGCACGAATTTCATCCGGTTAGTTCATATAGTTGTTGAAAGGTATGCGGGCAGCATCGGATGGCATCCATCAGTGTCCTCGGACAGATGCCGGTGTAAATTTGTGGGCCAGTGCTGGAGATGCCCTAACTATCATGCTATAATCGCTAACAATCCTCCATTATTTGGTAGGGAACAGTTATCCCTCAATCAAAATCAGATCCGCGGTGTTTCACACTCCTCCCGCGTAAGAGTGTAAACTCTTGCTTACATAAAAATGGAGCAAGTGGACGGCACTATAGCACGTCATATCACTCGAACTAGCCCGCCTAACGAGCGGGAAAGCACTGCCCTCGTCATTTTGTTCTGGATTTCTATCGATCGATCGCGTGAAAATGTTACGCTTCGCAAGTTCTAAAGGAAAAGGCGGCACACTTATGACTCGTACGCGTCGCAACCCCGACAGTCCGGCTCGCACGCCGCTCACCAGAGGGGACACGCATTGTCTTGCAAGTTCACTGACATGTGGGACCGTAATTGAATAAACCGTCGATAGCCGAAATCTAATCGCTCGGCAGGCGTCGGCTGAGAAGAGAGAAACGGGGGAGGGAGAAGAGATCGCCCGCCCGCCGCGCACGGACTCCAAGAAATATATGGTGATAATGTGAGGTGGGCTATGCTGGAGTCCAGACCGCTTCCGGAGCCCGCTCTCACCGCCCTGGCCCCTCAAGACGCCAGCTGCCCGCCGCATGCATGCATAGCAAGTAGTACTCCTTATGTGGAGGAGAGAGAGGCATTGACAAAGTCAAGGAGTGGGCTCTGCAAGAGCCCGTCTCTACACGTGCTCCTAGGTATAAAAAAATAATTCTAAAAAAGGCATAAAAAACAATTGTGTCTTAAAAAAAGAAAGGTAAAAAACATTTGAGAGGAAATAGATAGAGAGAAAGTGAGAAAAAGCTGTAACCTGGGCATTACATTAGGAAGGAGGGAGTGGTGCACATGCCAAGTTCACTGGGCTGCCGTGTTTCACACTCCTCCGTTGTAACAGTGGAGACAATAGCTTTCATAAAAAATAAACAATGAATACTCGTTGCTCGTCCTCTATATCGGAAAGAATACTTTCATTCGCCGACATGTGGGACGTCGACCATCCTGGTCCACCTGCCATGCACAAAATTATCCTGGTCTACCCCGGTCGTATCGTAGGCCCAACCTTTCCCACTATAAGTTGTTCGGACGAAGGAACCATCATGACTTACTATACCCGCAATACTGCTACCACACGCGAAGACAGGACGGCACTGTACCACGTCATATCACTGAAACCCACTAGGCCAAACTAGCCCGCCTATGTCACCTATTTTGGAACGGAGGGAGTACGTCTCTGCACTGCTATGATTTTGTGTTGCACGTTCTCTGTACTTTTGCTACGATTTTCCTACCCTATGAACCAAATGAGGCCTGAATGTATGTCGACTATTGTCTGATCGATCGCTAAGCCTACAATTTTAGGAGCTAGGGCTATTGGTCGATCAACGAGGGATAAGTATAAGCGTGCCACGAGCTCATCAGCCCCAACGTTTCTCTTTGGTGAGTGTTTTGCAAGTACTATAGCTCGCATAGTAGCTAGCCTACTAACACCAAGAATCATCAAACAAGCCCTGCTGATATGATAAACAGTTCAAACATACATCTAAGCATGCCATATATTACATCAAAAGCTGGTGAGCATACATCTGTTTCCATAACTCAGAGAGGGTTCACATGATTCATCACATGATTCACTATCAAACAAAAGTAGCAAGATCCGCCCACACAAGATAGTGCACTAGCCCTAAGATGGTTTGATAACACGCATCATTCTGGTAATTAAACACAGGGCAATGCAAACTACCCTGAAGGATTAGCGCGACCAACTATTTCTTGTCATCGATCTCTCGGGCAATGACCACAGCACGGACAGCGGCATGGGAATCGATTTCTGGAGCGATGTCCACAGGACTGACCGCGACAACGGAATCGATCTCTGGGGCGATGTCCTCAGGATGGACAGCGGCATCAGAATCAATCTCCGGGGCGATGCCAATAGGATGGGCCACGACATCGGAATCATCAAGGACGTCCACCGGCACCTGCACAACCCTAACATATTAGCAAGCACATTGCAAATAATCAAAAACCACAACTATGGTAATAAGCCATTATTTTTTAACTTGTGCAGCTCACCGGGGGATCTCATCCCTCCGGGGGCCATCTCCTCGTCCTCGATGGGGGACATCACCTTGCCAGGGGAATACTGCTTCTCAACGGCGACTATCTCCTCAAACTCGGTCTTGAGCCTCACATAGGTGGCAATCGGAGTTCCTGTGGTAGGCACGGTGGGGCCCTTGCTATTCTTCCAACTTTCTTTGAGGAGTTCGTCCGCCAACATCCTCAACTCTTTGGCCAGTGCTTGTTTCTTGGAGTTCTTCGTCTCCATGGGTTGGCCCGCCAACAAGGTCAACTCGTTGGTCGGTGCTCGCTTCCTGGAGATCGCTGTCTCCAGTGGGTTGTCCACCGGCAACTCTTTGCCTAGTGCTCCAGGATCCATCAATGAACTGACAAACAAAAGCAATCGAAAGGAAACCACAATCGCAATGAAAACGGGAAAAGAATAGGATGTGAGAATCGGTCGGTGCTTCGCAAAAAGAAGATTCTTGGAATGAAAATATAGCAACATAACTGATTCGCCCACCTTTCCTTCGTCGGTACAGAAGAAAAATGGCAGAAGTGAGTAGCCTGGAGTGAGGTTTTCTTCAAGAAAGGGAAGAAAGGGCTTGAACGAGTGTTCTAGTGAAATGATGGTTGCTTCGTCCAGTCCAACTTGGAGGCCACCTTACCACTGTTGGTAAAGGTGTGGGTTTTGTGATATGACGGGTCATGACGGCCACACCGGGGTGACAGGTGAGTCTCGACTGTAGCACCTCGCTGTGATTTGGTGGATGGCACGCGGGCCCAGATGCTTTGAAATGTCCCGCATGTAGATAGAGCGGCTAGTCATATAGGACTGCTCAATATTGTGCACCGCGACCAAGGCGGAGAGGAAAATGAGAGAACTGCGTAATTAATGCATGAGTTTAATTAGGGTAGTTTTGTAAAGTATGAGATACATTCCTCCAATCGCAAAATGCCTTGGTTCATGAGATTTGAGATTTGAGCCCTATAAACTGGAAGGGAGGGAGTACTGCACACGGTATAGTCTAGTCACTTGTTGAAATCTCTAGAAAGGAAAATACTCCTTTCCGGTTTACAGGGCTATACTACTCCCTCCGTCTAGGTGTGTAAGTCATCTTACGAAAACCAAATAGTCCCAAAACACTTAGGCGCAGTGCATTAACTTCTACCTTGTTTCTTGACATATTAACCAATAAGAGATGAGAGGTGTGCATGCTTTTAATGACTTGCAATGGCTAGTTCATTGCATGCAATGCTATTAATTAGCAAATAAACATTGGTGACCCCAGGAGGAAACAGTGCTAAGCGCGTGGACCTATGCAGAATGAGTATCAACCAATGGATAATGGAGTTTAATTGTTAAACAATAGCAATTTTGTCTCATGCAAGAGCCTGGCTAGTACTCCAAGGAACCGCACCACGCGAGCGTTCGCAACTGCCACGTTCGGGTTGCGCTTGGCTCTTCACCTCTTCGAGAAGACGAACAATGATGTTACTCCTACTTCTACAGTATCAAATCCACTGCTGCATGTCCGTCCACCTCGTGCGGGAGGGATAGCGTGTAGCAAAACTTCTACTTACTGCTCCTGCCTTTGTGTCTATGACAGGTGGGCCCAACAGGTGGTTGGCCCTCCTGTCATGCAGCCAAAGGCAGGTGCAGTTAAGGCACTGGAGCTCAGTCCGCGAGGGAGAGGGCGTTGTAGTAATCAAATTTCTCGGTCTTGTACGAGTTGACGCGACACTTCAAAGCACTGCACTCGATATAAGTCTTTTTACACATTTCAAACGGGCTACTTCGTATGTAGGAGTAGACATATTCTGCTTCATATGTAGTCACTTGTTGCAATCTCTAAAAAGACTTATATTTGGAAACGGAGGGAGTACAACGCATGCATGCATGCCGTGACTTTCCTTTTGATACTTGCATGTGTTGATTTGATGCACCTTGCCAAATTTTGACTATAAATTTAACTAACCAAATTTTCATGCATGTCACAAAAAATTACGGGGCTGTTTGGATTGTGACTATGTTTGTCTTATGTTGCCACATTATTTTCCCACACTTGCCTAACATGAGTTGCTCAAATTGTTAGACACACTTTGGCTTGCCTAAGGGAATCTTGCCACAATTTTTGTGTCTATGACATGTGGAGTTCACTGCTAATAAAAAAATTCTTGTCTTAGGTGTGGCTTATAAAAAAGACTTATATTTAGGAACGGAGGGAGTAGAAAATATAAATAATAATGCATGTTGGGGCAACCCACGTTTCCGCTAATTTTAGCCGTGGGCTTGTTCACAATTTTTACGAGGGGGTGGTTGTTCATTTAATGGAGGGACTTGTAGTACCAGACTTGAACGATACAAAGTGCGACCTGGCACACCGTAACACCACTTGGAACAAGCGGGTAGCTATCTCAAAAAACAATCAACAACTAAAAAAACCGTGACCTGGCATGTAGTAGTACACAATTTTAAACGATTGTTTTGATGGAGTGAAAAGGAAACCTACCCCACTACGTATATATAGGCCGGAGCCTCCGCGCTTGCTTGCTAGGGTTGCTCTATTCACAAACTCTCATCCTCTCCAGATCTGAACAAGATAGGGGTAGTAACACTGTCTTTCTCCCTTCAAAAAACACTAGCTTTCTATCCTCACCGCTGGTTACAGATCCGGGCGTATCCCCCTCCGCCGGTGAAGGGGAGGAGGGGCAGCGTTTAGGCCGTCGTCGACAGCGAGGGAGGAGACCCACTGCCGGCCGCACCGTTATCTCTGGCCGAACGCCGGCGCGGGAGGTCCTCCGATCCCTTCGTCGTTGCCTGTGGGCGGATCCGGCCTCCCGCCGCCCACCTATCCACATCCTGACGACCTTCAGGTATATCTTCATTCGAAACCGCCTTAGTTCTACTTCCCCAGCTTGCTACGTCGCTGCATGTGCATCATTTTCTACCTCTCAGCCCCTCTCGATCGGATGGTCCAACGTCACATAATTTTTTTCTTCTATTGTTAGAGGTAAAGCTACTTCATGGAATTGAATCTTGTACTCCCTCCGTCCGAAAATACTTGTCATTGAAATGGATGTATCTAGATGTATTTTAGTTCTAGACACGTCCATTTTGATGACAAGTAATTCCAGACGGAGGGAGTACTTGGTTCAAACAAGAAATAAAGTGGGGGTGGGGGAATTTAGTATGTACATCGGACTTGGTACAAACAGGAAGGAAAGGGGGTGAAAGAGTACAGACTGGTCATCCAACCGGTCTCTTGGTCGAAAAGGGAAATATAGGGGTAACGATGTACGCAGTGGTATGACCAGGACTAGATTTGCTATCCACACATAGGAGTAGGTGGCTAGAGTGAACAAAAATGGGACCAACCCAGATATGTTTCTTGGATGTTTGTTTCTCGGGGCAACAAACTATGAATCACCACTTTATGCCCCTGTTTACGTACATGGTGCTGGACTGCTGGTGTACCCACTGTCCCATGCCCTTATACCAAATATTTAGGCTCCGTTCGGAATAAAGGGGCAGAAAACATAGGTCTTGATGAAAATAGAGGAATAGGAAAGGAATGTAGGTATAAAACTATGGAACAACAAACCGGAGGAAACTCTCAAGAGAATGTGTTCGGATGGACTACGAAATGTATAGATTTGTTTTTTTAGAGTAGCATGCTTGGCAGTATGAGATGCTATTTGTTTATTCAGCTGCACAGTGACTACTCTTGTCCTCACCTCACGTACCACGCATAGGTTGATTTTTTTATTCCGGCAACACAGCACAGCAACCTGTCTAACGCATGGCAGCGAGCGCTTGCCTCGAGCTTCCGCCCAAAAAATGAGCAGCGCGTGGATGTTTCTAATCCTATGGAATCAGTACTACCAGACCAGCTTTCCTATGAAACACTATTCACCTTTCCCGTGTTCCGAATGGTTGGAAGGGAAAGAATACCGTAGGAATTGTGTTCCTACGAAAATCCTGCACCAAACCTGTGAACCGAACGCAGCCTTAGTTGTTCTTAATCTAATGTCCCTGGTAAAAATGAAGCCATGCCACTGTTATAAGCCATGACAAGTTTAGCCAAATGTTTTTGCATGTAATTGTTTGAGACTCTGACTGTTTCCTCTGTGCCTTTTTGTGCAAACAGGGATATCCAATTCACCTGGTTGCTGTTGTGACCTTTTGGTGCACTGCACAAAACTATTCTTAAAAGAAGTGACTTTTGTGTTGTTTAATTGGAATGTCAGAATGGAACAGTTGGTTCATTTTGGTGGAACTGCACAAAGGGAGATCTGTGTTCCAATCCTCATCATCCATATTGGCGCCATAACCTTCCTTTAGGTAAGAATGATATTTAATGCATGTGTTCATCTCTATTTTCCGACTGCCATGAGAAAATAATGCTGTTTTTTACTAGTACACTTGTATTCCCTCACTGACAAAACCAATTCTAAATTAGAAGGCCAATCATGTACTTGGTTTCACCAACTGGTGAGGAGAAAGAGAAACAGAGCATGAAGAGGAAGAAGAAGAAGAATAAACAGTGCCAAGGCGATCTTGCTGAAGCCAGAGGCCTCAGACGAGGCCATTCAAGGGCTCCGGCAACGACTACCTTACATGTGAGACGATCCTCCAGGGAGCCCTTCCACTTCTGCTGTCTCACATAATTAATTAGGAGTACTTAAGTACCACTAATTTATTACTACCTAATTTTCCTGTTGGAGTTAAACAAATCTTTAGTAGGACCCTATGCTGAATCATGTACGTGTGTATGTTTGTCTATGGAGGTGAATCTTGTGGTGGAGCAGGGAGGGAATATTATTAGTGTCATGACATAATAGTGCTATTGTTTTGCATATCAATTTATTGCCATTGGTTCAATGAGGCAATGTTTTGCGTATTGTCCATCATGAATTTGATGCTACTGTTTGAGTAATATGCTAATGTCTTCCTATCCTTTCTCACTAAGCTAATGAAGGTTTCACCTTGTTCCTACTTGTGCAAACAGGAATCATGTTGTGCCAATCATACATTTTAGTGGAACTACACAAGACAATACAATGAACTATATCCCGGCCAGTGCTTTAACTCTGCTGGAAGTTCTTGATAATCTTTCGATATAATCTCAGCACTGGTAAACAAGAGTGATTTCAACCATACATTTGAAGTGCACAAAAATATATACTATTGTGTGATTCCAGTGAGTGCTTTATCATCTCTTATGGGACTACATGAATAAGCTTTTTTTCTCAGGTTGGTACGGGCCTAAGGCCTTCATCCATATTAGTTTGCTGTCATCTCTATTTGTATCGTGCTACTGTCATGAGAAACTCCTTTATCTTTGCACGTTAAAGTTTTGCAACCTATGATAAATGGCAATGCTTTGAGTGTTGAGTTGAGCTAATTGGCACTGATTAAATAAACTAATACCTCTCTTTAAGCAAGATTACTATGTTGCTAACTTTACCCATTAAGATAATGAGGGTGCTTCTATTTGTTAGTGTATGTTTCATCAACTAGTCCCACTATTACAGTAATCTCACTCTCTCAATATATGTGCCAACAGGGATGCTCGATTTTGGTGGAACTGCACAAAAACTTTGCGTGCTTCATTGCCTCGATAGCTTCCGTCCTTTCCTGTCAGTCGCTAATCTCCGCTTGCTTTCTTCCTTTGCTGTCAGTCGCTTGGCTTATCTCGGCTTCCAGTCAAAGGAAATAGTAATTGATATGCTACCTCACACAGGTTGGTACTGGTCTTTATCCTGATTATTGTGCCTGTCATATGTATTGGTAATTTGGTATTGTGCTACTGTTTGCCGATTTCATAAAGGAGTAATTTGGACAGAACTCGCAGGCAAATCATTACATCGGGTGATTTCAGTAGAACTGCACAAAATGATCAGATGGACAGGTACTTATGATGCTGCTATGTACTCCAAAGTTCACTCAGACAAGCATCGATGTTGACAAGAAATGCCTATATTCATTCGAGTATCAACCGGCGTCAACCAATTGTCAAACTCCAAGTATTAGGAGAGTGAACGCCAAAAATATTGCTTGGTGCATAGCCCAGAAAAACGCAGTCCAGTCTTTGGTCCCAACTTGTGCCTTTTGGTTATCGGCACATATGGTAGCGAACTATATGGCATGGAGTCTAAAGATTCCAGACAAGTTGGTTGACACGTATATTCATCTGGCACTTAATCAGTCTGCACGCCAAGGATGCTCCATTTCAGTTGAACTGCACAAAAAATTTGGGTGGTTCATTTTCTCAACCGCCTCCTTTCTCGTCTGCAATGTAGAATTTTGGCGAGATACAGGACCAAGATGAGCCAGTAAACTAGTTGGATGAAAGTAGTGGCCAAGTTGCTCAAACCTCCCTCGGCACGAGGCCACTATTTGAGGATAAACCTACAAGCAAAGTTCAGATTGTCTATGCTGCCTCTTATGTACTCGAAAGTTTACTCGTACAAGAACTAATTTTAGCAAGAAGTACCTCCGATTGAACACCATTTACCAGTCTGTACCCTAGGTAATTAAAGTTCGTCCATGGATCATATTGGCTGTGATCTCAATCATTTGGATGCATAAACATACTGAACATGTGTATATCTGAATCTTTTTGTGAATTATGTATGAATATTGTCGTGTGATCTATCAATCATTTGGATGCATAGATATGCTGAGCTTGTGTATATATGAATCTTTTGAGTTGTTGATAGTGAATGTTGGCTATGAATATGAATGTGTCCTGTGAACCTGAGTTTGATATGAATGTTTACCTTTTCTGTCGTATTTGTGTGTGAACTTGTTAGTATGCCTACTGTGGGGTATAAAACGCAGGTCTCTTATAAAAGTAATGCTGTGTCCAATTTATGTTTTCCCTTCGAACCACATTATATATATTTATATTATTACTATTATTGTATATTTTATAGAGACTTATATATACATTATAAAAACATCCCACGTGTTATTAACTTATAGAAGTAAATGTTTAACGGAAGTTGGCAAGGAAAATCCTGGTTGTTTTTGAC
Source organism: Triticum aestivum (assembly GCF_018294505.1). Classification (NCBI taxonomy): domain Eukaryota; kingdom Viridiplantae; phylum Streptophyta; class Magnoliopsida; order Poales; family Poaceae; genus Triticum; species Triticum aestivum. The sequence continues at coordinate 282,268,647 of NC_057808.1, read as the reverse complement.
TCACAGGCAAGGAAAATCCTGGTGATTGCGTACAAAAGCTTGCGAAGATTTTAAGGACCAATTTAATAATAACGCGCTCATTTTTATTTTGAGCAATAACTCGCTAATTTCTTAATTATATATATATATAATGTGCCTCTCCGTTTTATTCTTTGATATTAATTGATCCTTCTAACATAAATTATATATATAACGAGCCCACCTAATACGTGTATTTCAAGGAAGTGCAAATGGGCTGGGATTTCTTAGAAAATATAAATGGGCCTGATTGACGCGAAATTATTTGTTCACCCAGCCCAGCAAATGGACTGTACATTCTAGAAAACATGGGTTAAATACATGCCACATTTTTGCAGGCTGACATGTGGGCCAATAGGTCGAAGCCTACGCAGGGCGTTGTCAACTTGGTCAACAAATGATTGTGTCATCCACAGCCATTGGATTTATATCCAACGGCCGGCATGCACCTCCAATCTCTAGTCTTCTTCCTCCAGCGTCACCGCGACCGCCTGGTCCGGCCTCCGGCGGCTAGCGGCTTTGCTTAGCACGCATCGCTGCGAAGCGCTACCCCACCGCCGGCCTGGCTATCCCTCCACCCCTCGACACCTCCTGTTATTCTCCACAGACTACAGCCCCACGCCGCAACAGAAACAGTTATAACCCTTCTCCTCCTCTCAATCTGCGACTCCACTGCCGCGTTTTCCCATCTCCGAGTCGTTCCCGTCCGGGGCCTCGCCGTCGTCCACCGCCTCGCTGCGTTTGGTGCGGCGTGGTCAACAAACGAGAGTCATCGGAAGAGGACTGTATGTGGGGAGCCTGACGGCTGGGACACACGAGGTCCATGGTCGCACACAAGGAAAGTTCCTCCTTATTAAGCTGAAAAAAATTGTTTCCTCCACCTAACAGCTGGGACCCACCGGCTGTATCTTCGCACGGAAGGAAGTGCCTCCTTGTTTTGCGGAAAAAAATATTCATCCCGTTGACAGCTGGGACCCGTCAGATTTGGTGACTGACTGGTGGGCCTACTAAGCGGACGTGTACGCACGGCATTGTCAACTTAATCAACAAATGATTCTAGCAGCTGGACCGTTTGATGTTAATCCAACAGCCGTGCTCCTTCTTCAACCTCTGTTCTTGCTCCTGTCTCCCGTGGGCGGCACCGCGGCTGTGCTGCCGCGCACCCGAACCAGTGAAGTTTCCCACTCCTCTCCATCTGCGACTCCACTGCCCCGTCTTCCCCATCTCCGGGTTGTTCCAGTCTGGGTGCGCTCGGCACGGTGTGGTCAACGTGGTCAACAACCGAGAGTCATTGGAAGATGACTGTACGTGAGAGGCTGACAGTGGGGATGCACCACGCCCATGGACGCATGCATGCAACGGAACGCGGCGAGGTCAACGTGGTCAAGGAACGACTTCCATCGGAAGTATACTGTACGTGGAGAGTCTCAGCTGGGTCCACGGCCGCAGCAAGTAAGTGCCTCCTTATTACGCGGAAAATAATGATTCCTCCAACTGACAGCAGGGACCCACTGGACGGGCCACCGTATTTTGCAAAAAAAACGTTTGCCCCGTGACTGCTGGGACCGACCCGACGGGCCACCGTATTTTGAGAAAAAACCGTTTGCCCCTGACTGCTGGGACGGACCTGACGGGCCACCGTATTTCGTGAAAAAACGTTCCCCCCCCCCATGTCAGCTCGGATGTGACACCCAAAATTTTAATTTGGAATTTTCAAACTTTTATTTCTATTTGAGGAGGGTACTTGAAAATTTTTCTTTTAAAGGACCCACCCTCTCAAAAACTTTCTTTTATGGCAAGTGTTTTATTTGGATTCACCCAAGACTTGATTTTTGGTCTTGGAGGTTTGCCCTTTTTATTTGTACCCAAAACCAAATGCTTTTCACTTGGGAAAAATGCCTTTTGAAAATTCCTTTGAAAATGCCCTATGGCTTTTGGAATGATTCCTTGCCCCTTTCAACAATTCTCTCTTGCCATGGCCTTAGTGCAAATCCACTCTCCTAAACCTTCCCTCATCTTTGGATCATGATTTGCATCAAATCCAGCAAGTTGAACCTCCCCATATGATTATTTTCCATTTAAATCTTATCAAAACAATTTCTGTCTTCTATTCTAGCCCTTGGAGATTTACAAAGGAGCTACCATTTCTGTTTTGATTTTTGCCCCCAAACCAATTTCCCTTCCTAATCCTTTGAACCCTCAACCAAGATCCATGAAGATCCACTGGTCTCCAGTTCAATTTTTTCAAACTATACTTGCTGCAAGTTTGGACCAGATTTGCCAAATTTGATGAAATTCATTCAAATCTTCCTCCAAAAATTCTGAGAAAAATCAGGCAGCCTCTGGGTGCATTGAGAGGTCACCTCACCAAGTCCCAGCCCCAGGAAAAATTTTCTTCATGCCAAATCATTCTGTCGAACACCTGCAGAGCATTGTCAATGTCAAGTTCAGAGATTCAGAAATACAGTTCAGTGATCTACTGTCGTTTTATTCAGAACCTGTTGTCGATCTCGACAGTGCCGCGTTGGCGCCTTGCTCCCCGTCCCCTCCCCCTTGTCCCTGCACCGCACGAGCGCCTGGATGTTTGCGGGCGTCGGCGACGTGCTGGAGGAGGTGCGCCGCCCTGTGACCGATGCCAGCGGCGGCTTTGCGGCCGCCAGAGAGAGGCGCAGCGCAGACGGCGCCACCCAGCGCCGCCCAAGCCACCGGAGATCGCCGTGTGGCCTTCCACTCCCCAGTGCGCGCTGCCACCCTCATCGTGAACCGCTGGGCGCGGAGCGCGCTCTCTGCCGCTGTCGTGCCCGTGCGGCCACCCCATCGTGGACCGGCGCCATTACGCCAAGACCGACCAGGATTAGCGGGGGAATGGCACCAGTAACTCCCACTGATGCTACCTGGCCACCTGAACCCCCTGCCAAGACACTGCCTCGCCGTAATTGCTCGCCGGAGCAACCCCGTTCACGGCCACACCCTCGATCCGCCTATAAATAGAGGCCCCGAGCTTCAACTCGAACCCACACCACCTCTGCACTCCACCTAGACCACACCAAGCCACGGGAAGAGCCCCGAGGGAGTCTCCTTCCTCGACTCCGGCCGCCGCGACCCGCCACGGGATCCAGCTCGATTCGCTCCCGTGCGTGCACCTCTGCCTCCCATCTCTTGCCAGTAGCCCTCTAGTGCATCCCTCCTTCTGACCCGCGCTTCAATTCGAAGTTTGCAGCACCCACCGGAGTTCTCCACCATCACCCGAGCCGCCGTCCGCCGGAGAAAGTGTCGCCGTCGACGTGGTGCTCTCCGTCGGTCGAGTCCACCACCCACCGACGCGGAAGGACACGCTGAAGCTCTTGGTACACTCCGATCTCCCTATCTCGCCGTGGTTTGACGCCGGCGACCACCGCAATCTTCGGGCGCCGGCGAACTTTTTAAACCTGACATGTGGACCCCCCCCCTGTCAGCCTCTATTCTCTTCTCCCTCGAAACGTTTTCTGTTGGCGCCTTCGAGCAAATACGTTTTCCCTTTGAGCTGGCGCGTTTCTTTCCTAAGCGTTTTCTGTTTTCTCAGTTAAGCCCCTGGAACTTCTCTGTTTCATTACAGATGAGTCCCTGGACAGAAACCCTTATAACTTTTTAATAAAAAGTGATTTTTGAGTGATTCTTTTTCTGACAGTCTTATAATTTTGTCTAGTTTTTTATGGGATTTATTTGGAAAAAATTTGGAACAACTTTTATGCACGCGTTGGTTTTCACGTTAGTACGCTTTTTCGCTATACCGTAGGTTCCGGAAGAGGTGACGGAGCCGCGAACTTCGCCGAGGTAGACTCCGACTTCTCCGAACCAGGCAAGCATGTTTGAACCTTTGATATGATAGGTGTTTTGCATGTTTGCGTGAGAGGTTGTGCATGGCATATGAGTGTCGGTGAGTACCTCGTTGCTTGTGAGGCAACTGCCTGCATGTTCTAAAGTTGCGATGATCTCTGGTGAGAGATGGCCTAATCATGTGGTGACATGAAGGGCAGCAAGGTGGTACTGTTGTAGCATACCAGCCTTGCGTCATCCGAGAAATTCCGACGTTAACGTGGACGGAGTCACGTTATCGTTCTTCCCCCTTCCGTGCTACCACTGGTTTTCTGCCAGAATGCGGTTTAGTAAGTTGGTAACCTCTTTCCGTGTACACACCAAACAGAGGAGCCGGGATGATGGTTCCATGGCCCTGGATTAAAGCCAGTCATCCGGTCAGGCGGCATGGGTGTTTCCGGTTGGGACCGAGAGGGGGGCACCCCTTAGAGCGCGCGTATAGAAATTTGATCCCATGCTACGCGAGGTTGTAGCCTCCCCGTCTCAAGGTTTTTCTTGAACGTTGCCGAGGGTCATTCCTGGCTTCGGAAATGTTGAATGGGTGTGTACTGGTTAGACGTGTTTCTTCCAAAACACCGTAAACGGAACTAGTCCCCGTGACTACTGAAATCCGTTGGCTGCGGTTAAAGTACAAACTCTGCAGAGTCAAATCCTTCCGAGTCATCGTATCCATGGTCCAGTATCGTGATCAGCGTATCCATGTCTATGTCGTAACCTCGTGGTATATTCTTCCTTCCGGTAAGCGAGCATGAGTAGTAAACTTGGCTGAACGTTATTCCTGTGGATGGACTAACCCTGTTGTTTATCTCATGTCTGTTTATTCTCTTGATATGATTTAAGATTCATGAGCTACTAGGTTATGAATATAAGCCCTTTATGTGATGTCGCTCAGACGTCCGACTGTGGCATGTTTGTCTCTTACTTTCAATATAAGCCCTTTAGGTGATGTCGCTCAGACGTCCGACTGTGGCATGTTTGTCTCTTACTTTCAATATAAGCCCTTTATGTGCTGTCACTCAGACGTCCGACTGTGGCATGTTAGTTTCTTACTTTCAATATAAGCCCTTTATGTGATGTCGCTCAGACGTCCGACTGTGGCACGCATTGTCTTTCTTTTTCTGTTATAAGCCCTTTATGTGGTGTCGCCCCGACGCCCGACTGCGGCATTACTATTCTTGCAGTTTCCTCTTGAGGAGTCATTCAGACCCTCGTTTGGCACCGGTATTATTATTCTTGCAGTTTCCTCTCGAGGAGTCATTCAGACCCTCGTTTGGCACCCAGTATTTATTTTGAGATTTCGGGAGGACTACCGCCCGACTTCTCTGTTATTTTCCCCATGCATTATTGTCTCTATGTCTGAATGCGCTTGTTAATCTGTTCGCATGCTTCATGTTTACATTTGTTATATCTTATGTCCGAACTGTCTTGCGAGTACTTTCATAGTACTCACCTGGCTTGTTGATTTGGCCAGATGTTGACGAAGGCGATCTCATGGATGAAGAGTTTGATAGTGAGTCCGACGCCTAGAGGAATCCCAGTCAGTCCCGTGCGATCCTGGATATTGGTCACTTGTATCATATACGCTTCCGCCACCCGCAATAAGTCTCCTCGACCCTCACTCCGACGCTCGAAGAGCTGTAGTTTTCAGGAGTCATATCACCCACTTCGCGGTGATATTTCCACCACCGTTGTTATCGTGAGTTAGTAGTTATGCCACCCTATCCGCCGTTATGTTTATTCGGCGTGCATGTAATAAATTGTTGAGCAGTCCCCGCTCAACCTTGTATTATATTCAGTACTCCTGGTATTCTTTTTCTGTGACCAAGATATTGTCTACCAGTGAGAAGGAATTCTTCTTTACTGGTCCATAAAAGGGATTGGTCTCTCAATAAATATTTTATTGAAAAACCGGTCGTGACAAGCTTGGTATCAGAGCCAGGCTGACTATAGGAAGCCACTAGGTGCGATCGCTAATCGGTTATTAGCGTCTTTTGTACTTTTTCAGCATTTTGCAATTGTAGCTATTTTCAGTTGGTCATCATAAATTTATGACTTGACTACTCAGAATTTTTGCCTACTTTTGTAGATGGCTAGCAGCAACTGCGAGTCTCGGGTGTTCACGGATGTGCCCGAGGGGTTTGTCAAACTCCTCGTTTCCATCACCAAGCTCGCGATCGGGCCAGCGACTTGTCCGGAGTTCACGCTTTATCAGCACAAGCTCAGCGACGACGTGTCTATCCACCAGGCCGTGGTGCAATTCAAGGGAGGACGTTCTGCGTCTCGCCACTTCCGTTTTGTGGGAAGGGCCATGCCTACGGAGAGGCATGCCATGCAGATGGCTGCCCGTGAGGCGATAGCTCGCCTTCGGGATATTCTTCCTATGATGAAGACTCGTCGCTACCGCTACCTCCCATGCCATGTGCCCTATACTTGTCACTATGCATTCGCCTGCCATAGGGGAGAGCGAGATGAAGCCATCGAGATGGTTGTGGAGTACCTCAAGGCTCTGGAGGAGTCTTTCGACAACCTCGTGGACGATCTTGTGGCTGCCCGCATGGACTTAGTCCGGGGAGGTCCTGCCTGCAGGAAGGAGCTTCTCCACACGGCACCGCCTCTGACATTCGTCTCGTCTTTAGCCTCTTATGCACCGGCCATTTTGGCCACTGCTCGCCGTCTGCCTACCACTGAGTTGTTCGACCGAGTCATCGCTCCGACTCCAGTCAGAGCTGCACTGCCTGCCACACCCGCACTACCGCCTATCACTCCCGCGCTATCACCGCAGCGCAGTGTTACGCGCCAGGAACCTGCTAGAGAGGAGGTGGAGGTTGAATCTCTTGCACCGCTGAGTCTTGCCCTCGGCAAGGGAAAGGACATCGTCACCATCTCCGACTGAGTGCGCCGAGTAGCCGCGCGTTATGTCTGCTTGTATGATGTGTTCTATCTGTACGCTAGTTTGTATTAGTGTGTTCGCTGCATTCCGGAGGAGTATGCTAGTCTAAATAACATGTCAGGATTGTGTACGCACATCCTGAGTGTTGTATCGTGTGTTGGCTTTTCGCGTGTAAGATTTGGGTTAAGCAGTTCGTCTTCATGCAAAATCGTTTATGCTTTCTTGAAAAATCTTGAGATCTTTTAAGTTTTTGCCTTTGCAAGGATTTCCTTGTGCCACACAGTTCTTCTCATGAGTCTTGCAAAATAATACCCCAGACCGGAAAAATGTCTCGTCCGTGGACTCGTTCCATGCCCAATCAGCCAGAAGAAGTTTATGGGACACAGACTAGCAACAATTTCACTCAGGGTCAGTCCAGTCAACAGGACAGCGAAGCAGCCCTGTCTCAAGTATGTCGTCTCTTCGAACAAAGCCAGCAACAGCACCAAGAGATGATGAATCACGTCATCAATATGGGAAACCACCATGAACCCTATCAACCACATTCCAAGTTATCTGAGTTACAGAAGACTCGCCCTTCAACGTTTGCTCACACCGATAGGCCGCTAGAAGCCGATGATTGGCTTCGTGACATCGAAAGGAAGCTGATTATTGCTCAGTGTTCAGATCATGAGAAGGTGCTTTATGCACCACACTACCTTACTGGAGCAGCTACAGCATGGTGGGAAAACTTCCTACACATGCATCCCAGTGAACACAACATCACCTGGGAAGAGTTCAAGGAAGGCTTTCGTGGGGCACACATCCCCAGAAGCATCATAAAAATCAAGAAGAGAGAATTTGACGACCTCAAGCAAAGAGGCATGTCAGTGACAGAATACAACGGTCAGTATACCCAGCTATCTCGTTATGCCTACGACGAGCATATGACTGAGAACAAGAAGATGGAAAAATTCCTGTACGGCCTGGCACCGGCACTAAAATGCCAACTGGTGGTACACACTTTCCCGGATTTTAGAACTATGGTTGACAAGGCCATCAGATTGGAGAATGAGCGCCGCAGCCTGGAAGACATCCATAAGCGGAAAAGGGACAAGACGACCCTCGCTCGCAACAACCGAAGCAAGACTGAGGTTCCAAGGGCAGAAGCAAGGAAATCCATGACTACTGATCTAAGGCCCGTCAGACAGTTTCATGCTAGGGACAAGGAGTTCACGTACCGTCCAGGGGTCACATGCTATGCTTGTGGTGAAGAAGGGCACTATGCTAAATAGTGCCCAAAACCGAGGAACTCGGCCCCCAAGCCGAACAATGGTGGAAACAATCCAACCCCCAAGCGCAACAATTTCAATCCCAACAACAACCACAGGAAGGGTCACCTGAACCATGTGACTAGGGAAGAAGCGCAGAATGCCCCAGACATCATGCTCGGTACGTTCCCTGTCAACACAGTACCTGCCACGGTTTTGTTTGATTCTGGAGCTTCCCATTCGTTCGTTTCGAAGAGTTTTGTTTAGCAACATGGTTTTCCGATACTTCCCTTGGAAAAAATCTATGATCATCAAGTCCCCCGAAAATAAGCAAATCGCTCAGAGTTACTGCCAAGGAATAATCATTGAGTTCAAAGGACTAAAGTTCCAAGCAAATCTCATCGTGTTGGAAAATAAAGGACTGGATGTCATTTTAGGGATGGACTGGTTGACCACCAACAAAGGATTTATTGACTGTTTCAATCGGACTGTGATCCTCACTCATCATCACGGCAAGACAATAAAGGTCACAGCTCAAGAAAGACCACGGTCACGGCAACCAAAGCTGAACAAAGTGGACATGTCAGAACTAAGAAAAGTTCCAGTGGTATGCGAGTTTCCTGACGTATTTCCTGAAGAACTACCGGGCATGCCACCAGACCGAGAGATAGAGTTCAGCATTGAACTAGCACCTGGCACCGCTCCCATCTATAAGAAACCTTATAGAATGGCACCCTCAGAATTGGTGGAGTTGAAGAAGCAGATAAAGGAATTATTGGACAAAGGCTTTATTCGAGCCAGCTCCTCACCATGGGGTTCGCCAGTTTTATTCGCCAAGAAAAAGGATGGGACACTGAGACTGTGTATAGACTATCGAGCCCTCAATATGGTCACCATCAAAAACAAATATCCGATGCCACGGATAAATGATTTGTTTGACCAGCTCGCACAAGCCAAGGTGTTCTCAAAAATTGATTTGAGATCGGGATATCACCAATTGAAAGTACGGACAGAAGATATCCCCAAGACAGCATTCATGTCCAGATATGGGTTATATGAGTTCACAGTGATGCCTTTTGGACTAACGAACGCCCCCGCATATTTTGTCCACCTCATGAACAAAGTGTTCATGAAATTCATGGACAAATTTGTTGTGGTGTTCATTGACGATATTCTAGTTTACTCAAGGACACCGGAAGAGCATGCTGAGCATCTCAGAATTGTTTTGGGAGAATTGAGGAAACATCAGTTGTATGCCAAATTTAGCAAGTGTGAATTTTGGCTAAGACAAGTTGGTTTCCTAGGCCACATATTGAACCAAGAAGGCGTGGCCGTAGACCCAGAGAAAGTGAAAGCCATACTTGACTGGAAGCCACCCGCCAACGTGACAGATGTGCGGAGTTTCCTCGGGATGGCCGGATATTACAGAAGATTTATTGAAGGATTCTCCACTGTGGCAAAACCAATAACACAATTGCTCAAGAAAGACAAGAAATTTGTATGGACGGAAGCATGCGAGAAAAGCTTCCAAGAACTTAAGAATAAACTGACAACCGCACCGGTCTTAACTGTGCCAGACATACACAAGAGTTTTGAGGTGTATTGTGACGCGTCCCGAAAAGGCCTCGGATGTGTGCTAATGCAGGATGGCAAAGTTGTCGCGTATGCCTCCAGACAGCTGCGAAAACATGAAGAAAATTACCCAACACATGACTTGGAGCTAGCAGCAGTCATACATGCACTCAAGGAGTGGAGGCACTTTCTGCTGGGAAATCGTTGTGAAATATATACGGACCATAAGAGCCTTAAATATATTTTCACGCAGCCAGAGCTAAATTTACGCCAACGACGCTGGTTGGAATTGGTCAAGGACTATGATGTCGGCATTCACTACCACCCAGGGAAAGCAAATGTAGTGGCAGATGCTCTTAGTCTGAACCCCAGCCCAGACAATGACAGTCCGCAAAACTTGAGGCCTGAGTTTCAGCAAGAGTTCGCCAGGCTCAACATGGTGTTAGTCTCTGAGGGCACCATATCAAATCTGGAGATACAACCCACCCTAGTGGAACAAATTAAGAAGGCTCAACAGGGACATCCCAGCATCAAAGGTATAAGAAAGAAAATGAACTTTGGTAAGGCTTCAGAGTTCGTCACAGACAGTGAAGAAATATTATGGTATGGAGACAGACTTTGCGTACCTAACATTGAGGAACTCAAGCAACAAATCCTAACCGAAAGCCACACCGCTCCATACTCGATCCATCCTGGAGGACCAAAATGTACAAAGACATTCAGGAAAGATTTTGGTGGCACGATATGAAAAGGGATATAGCAGCATTCATTGCTTGTTGCGATTCCTGTCAGCGCATTAAAGCTGAGCATCAAAAGCCAGCAGGGCTGCTACAACCAAACAGGATACCTGAGTGGAAATGGGATGAAATAGGAATGGACTTCATCATCGGACTACCACGATCACAACGCGGAAATGATGCCATATGGGTCATCACCGACCGGCTAACCAAGGTTGCTCATTTCATTCCCGTGAAGACTACCTACTCCACACAAAGACTGGCCAAACTTTATCTCTCCTGTATAGTTTGTTTGCATGGAGTCCCAAAGACTATAATATCCGACCGAGGCACACAATTTGTCTCCAAATTTTGGGATCACCTGCAACAAGCTCTGGGCACACAACTAGCATTCAGTACAGCATACCACCCTCAGACTGATGGACAGACGGAACGCGTAAACCAAATCCTAGAGGATATGCTGAGAGCCTGTGTGCTTACCTATGGATCCAGTTGGGAAGAAAGTTTGCCGTATGCCGAATTTGCTTACAACAACAGTTACCAAGCCAGCTTGCAAATGGCACCCTTTGAAGCATTGTATGGACGGAGGTGTCGTACCCCACTGAATTGGTCAGAAACAAGTGACAGCCGTATCTTCGGCCCAGCCATGCTTAAAGAGGCCAAGGAGAAAGTTAAACAGATCAGGGACAGACTCAAGACAGCGCAGAGCCGACAAAAGAGCTACTACGATCAAAAGCATCGTGAGGTCAGCTTTGAACCCGGTGACTCTGTATACCTACGAGTGTCACCTATGAGGGGCCTGTAACGGTTCAAAATTAAGGGGAAGCTAGCCCCGAGATTTATCGGACCATTCTGTATAATTGCACGAAGAGGCATGGTAGCCTACCAACTAGACCTACCCAAGGAGCTGTCAGACGTCCATGACGTATTCCATGTCTCACAATTGAGAAAATGTGTAAGTAACCCGGAGAAGCATGTGTCACATGAGAGCATTGATGTGCAACCAGATCTCACCTACAGAGAACGGCCAGTAAAGATTTTGGAAGAGTCTAAAAGGAGGACCCGTCAGAAAACAACAAAAAATTTCAAAGTTCAGTGGAGCAACCACACTGAGGATGAAGCTACTTGGGAAAGAGAAGATTTTCTTCAGGCAGAGTATCCATATCTGTTTGAGGATCAGCAGTAATCTCGAGGACGAGATTTTTCCTAAGGGGGTAGGTGTTGTGACACCCAAAATTTTAATTTGGAATTTTCAAACTTTTATTTCTATTTGAGGAGGGTACTTGAAAAATTTTCTTTTAAAGGACCCACCCTCTCCAAAACTTTCTTTTATGGCAAGTGTTTTATTTGGATTCACCCAAGACTTGATTTTTGGTCTTGGAGGTTTGCCCTTTTTATTTGTACCCAAAACCAAATGCTTTTCACTAGGGAAAAATGCCTTTTGAAAATTCCTTTGAAAATGCCCTATGGCTTTTGGAATGATTCCTTGCCCCTTTCAACAATTCTGTCTTGCCATGGCCTTAGTGCAAATCCACTCTCCTAAACCTTCCCTCATCTTTGGATCATGATTTGCATCAAATCCAGCAAGTTGAACCTCCCCATATGATTATTTTCCATTTAAATCTTATCAAAACAATTTCTGTCTTCTATTCTAGCCCTTGGAGATTTACAAAGGAGCTACCATTTCTGTTTTGATTTTTGCCCCCAAACCAATTTCCCTTCCTAATCCTTTGAACCCTCAACCAAGATCCATGAAGATCCACTGGTCTCCAGTTCAATTTTTTCAAACTATACTTGCTGCAAGTTTGGACCAGATTTGCCAAATTTGATGAAATTCATTCAAATCTTCCTCCAAAAATTCTGAGAAAAATCAGGCAGCCTCTGGGTGCATTGAGAGGTCACCTCACCAAGTCCCAGCCGCAGGAAAAAATTTCTTCATGCCAAATCATTCTGTCGAACACCTGCAGAGCATTGTCAATGTCAAGTTCAGAGATTCAGAAATACAGTTCAGTGATCTACTGTCGTTTTCTTCAGAACCTGTTGTCTATCTCGACAGTGCCGCGTTGGCGCCTTGCTCCCCGTCCCCTCCCCCTTGTCCCTGCACCGCACGAGCGCCTGGATGTTTGCGGGCGTCGGCGACGTGCTGGAGGAGGTGCACCGCCCCGTGACCGACGCCAGCGGCGGCTTTGCGGCCGCCAGAGAGAGGCGCAGCGCAGATGGCGCCACCCAGCGCCGCCCAAGCCACCGGAGATCGCCACGTGGCCTTCCACTCCCCAATGCACGCTGCCACCCTCGTTGTGAACCGCTGGGCGCGGAGCGCGCTCTCTGCCGCCGTCGTGCCCGTGCGGCCACCCCACCGTGGACCGGCGCCATTACGCCAAGACCGACCAGGATTAGCGGGGGAATGGCACCAGTAACTCCCACTGATGCTACCTGGCCACCTAAACCCCCTGCCAAGACACTGCCTCGCCGTAATTGCTTGTCGGAGCAACCCCGTTCACGGCCACCCCCTCGATCCGCCTATAAATAGAGGCCCCGAGCTTCAACTCGAACCCACACCACCTCTGCACTCCACCTAGACCACACCAAGCCACTGGAAGAGCCTCGAGGGAGTCTCCTTCCTCGACTCCGGCCGCCGCGACCCGCCACGGGATCCAGCTCGATTCGCTCCCGTGCGTGCACCTCTGCCTCCCATCTCTTGCCAGTAGCCCTCTAGTGCATCCCTCCTTCTGACCCGCGCTTCAGTTCGAAGTTTGCAGCACCCACCGGAGTTCTCCACCATCACCCGAGCCGCCGTCTGCCAGAGAAAGTGTCGCCGTCGACGTGGTGCTCTCCATCGGTCGAGTCCACCACCCACCGACGTGGAAGGACCCGCTGAAGCTCTTGGTACACTCCGATCTCCCTGTCTCACCGTGGTTCGACGCCGGCGACCACCGCAATCTTCGGGCGCCGGCGAACTTTTTAAACCTGACATGTGGACCCCCCCTGCCAGCCTCTATTCTCTTCTCCCTCGAAACGTTTTCTGTTGGCGCCTTCGAGCAAATACGTTTTTCCTTTGAGCTGACGCATTTCTTTTCGAAGCGTTTTCTGTTTTCTCAGTTAAGCCCCTGGAACTTCTCTGTTTCATTACAGATGAGTCCCTGGACAGAAAGTGGTTTTTGAGTGATTCTATTTCTGACAGTCTTATAATTTGTCTATTTTTTTATCGGATTTATTTGGAAAAAATTTGGAACAACTTTTATGCACGCGTTGGTTTTCACGTTAGTACGCTTTTTCGCTATACCGTAGGTTCCGGGAGAGGTGACGGAGCCGCGAACTTCGCTGAGCTAGACTCCGACTTCTCCGAACCAGGCAAGCATGTTTGAACCTTTGATATGATAGGTGTTTTGCATGTTCGCGTGAGAGGTTGTGCATGGCATATGAGTGTCGGTGAGTACCTCGTTGCTTGTGAGGCAACTGCCTGCATGTTCTAAAGTTGCGATGATCTCTGGTGAGAGATGGCCTAATCATGTGGTGACATGAAGGGCAGCAAGGTGGTACTGTTGTAGCATACCAGCCTTGCGTCATCAGACAAACTCCGACGTTAACGTGGACGGAGTCACGTTATCGTTCTTCCCCCTTCCGTGCTACCACTGGTTTTCTGCCAGAATGTGGTTTAGTAAGTTGGTAACCTCTTTCCGTGTACACACCAAACAGAGGGGCCGGGATGATGGTTCCATGGCCGTGGATTAAAGCCAGTCATCCGGTCAGGGGGCATGGGTGTTTCCGGTTGGGACCGAGAGGGGGGCACCCCTTAGAGCGCGCGTATAGAAATTTGATCCCATGCTACGCGAGGTTTTAGCCTCCCCGTCTCAAGGTTTTTCTTGAACGTTGCCGAGGGTGATTCCTGGCTTCGGAAATGTTGAATGGGTGTGTACTGGTTAGACGTGTTTCTTCCAAAACACCGTAAACGGAACTAGTCCCCGTGACTACTAAAATCCGTTGGCTGTGGTTAAAGTACAAACTCTGCAGAGTCAAATCCTTCCGAGTCATCGTATCCATGGTCTAGTATCGTGATCAGCGTATCCATGTCTATGTCGTAACCTCGTGGTATATTCTTCCTTCCGGTAAGCGAGCATGAGTAGTAAACTTGGCTGAACGTTATTCCTGTGGATGGACTAACCCTGTTGTTTATCTCATGTCTGTTTATTCTCTTGATATGATCTAAGATTCATGAGCTACTAGGTTATGAATATAAGCCCTTTATGTGATGTCGCTCAGACGTCCGACTGTGGCATGTTTGTCTCTTACTTTCAATATAAGCCCTTTATGTGATGTCGCTCAGACGTCCGACTGTGGCATGTTTGTCTCTTACTTTCAATATAAGCCCTTTATGTGCTGTCGCTCAGACGTCCGACTGTGGCATGTTAGTTTCTTACTTTCAATATAAGCCCTTTATGTGATGTCGCTCAGACGTCTGACTGTGGCATGCATTGTCTTTCTTTTTCTGTTATAAGCCCTTTATGTGGTGTCGCCCCGACGCCCGACTGCGGCATTACTATTCTTCCAGTTTCCTCTCGAGGAGTCATTCAGACCCTCGTTTGGCACCGGTATTATTATTCTTGCAGTTTCCTCTCGAGGAGTCATTCAGACCCTCGTTTGGCACCCAGTATTTATTTTGAGATTTCGGGAGGACTACCGCCCGACTTCTCTGTTATTTTCCCCATGCATTATTGTCTCTATGTCTGAATGCGCTTGTTAATCTGTTCGCATGCTTCATGTTTACATTTGTTATATCTTATGTCCGAACTGTCTTGCGAGTACTTTCATAGTACTCACCTGGCTTGTTGATTTGGCCAGATGTTGACGAAGGCGATCTCATGGATGAAGAGTTTGATTGTGAGTCCGACGCCTAGAGGAATCCCAGTCAGTCCCGTGCGATCCTGGATATTGGTCACTTGTATCATATACGCTTCCGCCACCCGCAATAAGTCTCCTCGAGCCTCACTCCGACGCTCGAAGAGCTGTAGTTTTCAGGAGTCATATCACCCACTTCGCGGTGATATTTCCACCACCGTTGTTATCGTGAGTTAGTAGTTATGCCACCCTATCCGCCGTTATGTTTATTCGGCGTGCATGTAATAAATTGTTGAGCAGTCCCCGCTCAACTTTGTATTATATTCAGTACTCCTGGTATTCTTTTTCTGTGACCAAGATATTGTCTACCAGTGAGAAGGAATTCTTCTTTACTGGTCCATAAAAGGGATTGGTCTCTCAATAAATATTTTATTGAAAAACCGGTCGTGACATCGGACCCACCGGAAGTGCCTCCTTATTACGCACAAAAAAATGAATACTCCCCCGGCTAGCTGGGACCCACCTTGGTGGGAGGCTGACTTGCGGGCCTACTAAGTTGACGGGGACGAAGGGCTTTGTCAACTTAGTCAATATGAACGATTCTAGCTCCAGTGACCATACGATGTCCATCCAACGGCCGTAGTGCTTCTTCAACCTCTGGTCTTCTTGCTCCAGCCGCCCAAAGCAGCGCCGGTCGTGCCGCATGCTCCTGCCTCCCGTGGCCGGCTGTGCTGCCGCGGAGGCCTCACCGCCCCTACAATTACCACCGCTGGCCAGGCCCTGCGGCGACGGCAGCCTCACACCGCAGCCGAACCAGTGAACCCTCGTACTCCTCTCCGCGCGGGCTTCCGCTGCCGCGTCTTCCCCGGCTTCGCGTCGTCCCTTTCCTAGGCCTCACCATCGTCCACCGCCATGGTGCTCTCTGCACGGTGTGGTCAACGTGGTCAAGGAACGACTTCCATCGGAAAAGTACTGTACGTGGAGAGGCTGACAGCTGGGTCGACGGCAACAGCCCAGTTTTTTTGTGATTTGCCAACTAAGTCGCTTTGTCAGGCCTGTTGGGCTGCAAATCTTTCAAGACGAGAAGCGCTTTCATTCGGCTGGCCGAGAAAATGGCCCATCAGTAATGAGAAATGGGCTGTACATTTTTAAAACACATCAAACCGGCAATTACTTTCAAATATCTTTTTTTTCATTTCGAGATTTAAAATTACATTAATTTTTATGCGTGGAGAATTTGTTGGATTTTCTATTGATATACATTTATTTTTAAAATCAGTTTGAATGTGAGTCGAAATTTCGGGATTAAAAACAGTTCGGACTACACCGAAATATGCAAAAATTCGTATAATTTTTTAACCGTGGCCACAATATGGGTTGTAATGCTAACAAAAAGAATATGGGCTCTAAAAAACCTTAATAATTAGCAAATGGGCTGTAAATTATTAGAAATAATGGCAGATGGGATGTATGCTGTTTTCCACAGATTTGAGGGTTTCCTAAAAAAAGGTTGACGCACAAGCAGTGACTGTTGGATAGCCATCCAACGGCCGTCGTGCTTCTTCAATCTCTGCTCTTCCTGCTCCAGCCGCTCAAACAAGCGCCGGCGGGACTGCCTGCTCCCTCCTCCCCGCGGCCGGCTCTGCTGCCGCGCAGGCCTCACCGCCCCACTGTACTCCCATCGCTGGCCTAGCCATCCCTCTAGTCACCCACACCTGCTGTTATTCTCCGGCGACGGCAGACGAACCAGTAAACCCTCGTACAGTCGTACTCCCCTCCGCGTGGGAAACAACTGCTGAGTCTTCCCTGCCTCCGTGTCGTTCCCTTCCTAGGCCTTGCCGTAGTATACCGCCCTGGTGCTCTCGGCGCGGCCAGGTCAACGTGGTCAACGACCGACATGCATCTGAAGTGGACTGTATGTGGAGAGGCCGACAGCTGGGTCCACGGCCGCATGCAAGGAAATGCCTCCTTATTACGCGCAAAATAATGATTCCTCCACCTGACATCAGGGACCCACCGAAAGGGCCTCTGTATTTCGCGAAAAAATGTTACCGCTGCTGACAGCTCGGACCCACCAGCTATATCTTCGCACGCAAGGAAGTGCCTCCTTATTACGCACAAAAAAATGAATACTCCCCCTGTTAGCTGGGACCCAGTATAGTGGCAGGCTGACTTGTGGGCCTACTAAGTTGACGGGGATGGAGGGCTTTGTCAACTTAGTCAATATGCACGATTCTAGCTCCAGTGACCGTACGATGTCCATCCAACGGCCGTAGTGCTTCTTCAACCTCTGGTCTTCTTGCTCCAGCCGCCCAGACCAGCGCCGGTCGTGCCTCGTGCTCCTGCCTCCCATGGCTGGCTGCGATGCGGCGGAGGCCTCACCGCCCCCTACTACTCCCACCGCTGGCCAGGCCACCCTCTACTCACCCACACCCCCTGTTATTCTGCGGCGACGGCAGCCTCACACCGCAGCGAACCAGTGAACCCTCGTACTCCTCTACGCGTGGGCATCCACTATCGTGTCTTCCCCGGCTCCGCGTCGTCCCCTTCCTAGGCCTCGCCGTCATCCACCGCCCTGGTGCTCTCAGCGCGGCATGGTCAACATGGTCAAGGAACGGCTTCCATCGGACGTGGACTGTACGTCGAGTGGCTGACAGCTGGGTCCACGGCCGCAGCAAGGAAGTGCCTCCTTATTCCGTGCAAAATAATTATTCCTCCACCTGACAGCGGGGACCCACCGGACGGGCCACCGTATTTCGTGAAAAAAGCGTTTGCCCCTGACTACTGGGACCCACCTGCTACATCTTCGCACGCAAGGAAGTGCGTCCGGGCAAAAAAAAAACGATTCGCCCCCCTGACTGCTGGGACCCACCAGCTACATCTTCGCAGGCAAGGAAGTGCGTCACAGTCGGGACCCACCTGGTCGAAGCGTACGTAGCATTGTCATTCTGGTCGCGAACGTGTATGTACATATATACTGGTGGATGTAAAGGCGCGCACGTGTCGTAGTAGAGGCGCGTACGTGTCGTAGTAGAGGCGCGCACGTAGGATGTACACGTACGTACAGCGGCCAGGGTGCAAGAAAGAAAATATGGCCACGTATGTGTAGATACGGGCGGGGTCTCGAACGCGTACTCGCACATACGTACGGCCAGGGCTCGTGTACATGGCTGGGTCGGAACAGAGAAACAGCATCGTCGTCGTGTTCATGGGGAGGCAACGGAATGCGTCGTGTTCATGGGGAGGCAACGGAATGCGTCGTGTTCATCGGGAGGCAACGGAACGCGTGGGAGCCAACTGGCTGGGTCGGAACGGAATGCGTGGTCGTGTTCATCGGGAGGGCTTGGACGGAACAGGCGATGGAAACGAGGCCTGGCGTACCGCACAACGGAGGAAACGGACCTCCTATGTTCGGAACGGGGTCCTGTTGCTCGGGAGGGGCGTGGCGTACCGCAAAACGGAGGAAACGGACCTCCTACGGTCGAAACGGGGGTCCTGTTGATCGGGAGGGGTGTGGCGTACCACAAAACTGACGAAACGGACCTCCTACGGTCGAAATGGGGGTCCTGTTGATCGGGAGGTGTTGAGGATATAACCATTAGAGTCACCCACCCAGGAGGGGCCGGGTTACGTCATAATGGTCATCACGCGAAGCCCAGTACCAAACTTGAAGACGGCGGGTCAATAATGGGCTTAAGACCCGGAGATGGCTTAAGGCCCATAGTGATAACCGCCGTTATGGTGAAACTTGTAGTGTAAGGCAAGAACAGTTAAGAGTCCGAGCCGGACACTGTTATGAGCCGGCCGGGACTCTGAGAGCCGCTGGGCGTCAACCTCTCTATATAAAGGGACGACCCGTCGGCGGTTTAGGGAGAAGCAAGACCAAATCGATAACCAGGCAGGACGGTTTAGCTCCTGGTCGTCGAAACCCTAATCAATACCACCTCAATTGGACGTAGGCTTTTACCTTCACTGTAAGGGGCCGAACCAGTATAACTCTCGTGTTCCTTGTCCTGTTTAACCCCTTTAAGCTTCCTAGCTGCGATGGCTCCACGACTAAGTCCTTGCACGAGGACATCTTTCGTGACAATTCCACGACAGTTGGCGGCCACCGTGGGGCCAGCGCACGGTGGATTTGGGTTCTTGAAGGGCAGCTTCGAAGGGCTCAAGGGATACGCTGTGGGCCTGATGACCAAGAGTCGTCGCGGCAAGCTCTACATCGACAATGCAAACTGGGGCCCCGACGCCGGCTCAATCGAGTACGGGTACCGGGTCCCCTTCGGCGGAATCCATGTCTTCATTGCCAAGATTGGTGAGCCGGGCCCTGAGCCGGATCTCTGCGCCGATCTCATCGAGACGGCTCAGCGTGCACGACCCGCCCGGGCTCTACCTGCCTTGAAGCATGCTTTCGTGGGATGTGTCCATGGAGGACTCTCTGAAGGATCTGGATCTGGTGATGAGACGGCCGCCGGCTCTGACGGCGAGTCATCTACGGATGAGTCACAGTCGTTGTATCAACTTCAAGATGGCAGGCTCCGGGGTTGTTCCGATGGCGACAGCATTCCGGACCCCTTTGAGCCGCCGAGCCGGGTTGGAATCTTCATGGCCGGCGCACAACCTGTTCAAAACCCCGCCGCCGGGTCAGGAAGCCCTGTGCCCTCGCCGGCTCAGGTGCTGATGGATCTCACAGACAAGATGACGGTCCTGTTGACCGCTACGGTTGCCCCGGCGGATCAAGTTCAGCATGACGCGGAGGTGGCACAGTTAAAGCTGGATCTAGCAAAAGCCAAGGAGGATCTGGCAGCGGAAGGGATCAGGATGGCTGTAGAGAGGGCGGCTCTCGACGCCCAGACTCAGCTGATTCAGGCACAGTCTTTCCGGCTCACGATGGATCAAAACGCGTCCAATGAGGTCATGAGACGGAGGCATCAAAAGGCCCAATCTCGACTCCCTCCGTTTACGATCCTCGAAACCTCTTCAACACGCCTGGTGCAGGGCCTAGTAACCCGCCAGAGATCATAGTGCCCGGGGCTGGAACGCCAATTCAGCCAAAAGTGATGGGACCTCCCCGGGTGAACCCTGCCCCGCCTCAGTACGTGCCAATACCACCGGGTCATTATGCCAACCCGTTGGAAAACATGGTCGCCGCGGCGGCGCAGCTGGCAGCTCTCCCAATCGATGGTGACTCTCCAACGGCGGTTGAAACCCGCCGGGTCAGAGAACTCCTTCAGACGGCTCTGGCGCAGCAAGAGGCATATTCTTGTAGCCGGGACAGGATTCATTCAACCCCTCGTCCAGGCCGGAGCCCGAGTTATAGCAGACACATGGTCTCAGCGACCGGCTCAAGTAATGTCCGACGCCATGACTTGCCTCCTGGCCACGGCCCGGCTCATAACGGAGCCTTTCACGCGGTAGACCAAGACAGAGCATGGCAAGAGGCGGAGCAGGTGCCTCAGTTGACGGCTTACCAGCCACACCCGGCTTATCCGATGGCTTCCATCGACGTGGGTATACCTACGAGGACTGGAGGTGTTCCTTGTCTGGTGCCGGCTCTCTGTAACGAACGTCTGCCCAGGGATTTCAAAGGGCCAAGGAAAGTGCCTAATTACACAGCTGATTTGCAACCCGGAGCATGGATCGAGAGTTACGAGATGGCTATGGAGTTGCTGCAGGTCAGTGAAGTGGCAATGGCCAAGTACTTCACCATGATGTTAGATGGGACTGCCCGCACTTGGTTGAAAGGGCTGCCACCGAATTCCATCAGGTCTTGGGCTGAGCTAAAAGCCCGGTTCATCCAAAACTTCAAAGATACCTGTAGGCAGTCTATGTCCATTGTGGATTTGACTAACTGTAAGCAGCAGGAGGGTGAGTCTACAACCCATTGGGTTCGCCGGGTCAAAGAGATAATACATTCATCTGATAAGATGGATGTCGGCTCTGCAGTCTTAATGTTGGAGCAGAATTGTTGTTTCATGCCCCTGAAGATGAAACTCGGGTGGCTCAAGCGCGACTGCAATGATATGGGTACGCTGATGGCGGCTCTCGTCAAGTACGCCGACTCTGATAGTACCAAGGACCCCGCGTCGGATGATGAAAGGACAGGGAAGGGAAAGAAGAACGACAATGGCAAGGGTCCTCAGCATAACCCGGCGAACCAAGGAGGTAGCAAGCGTAAGGCTGATGGCAGCATAGAGTTTGTGGCCAACGCCAGCTCACAGGGTAACAACCAGCGATGTAAGGGGAGGCCGCCTCCCCGAGCCGGCGGGTCAGGCCCGACGCTTGAGCAGTTGTTGAATGAGCCTTGTCCAAGGCATGGCTCTAGGGAGAAGCCATCTACTCATCTATGGAAAGATTGCGCAATCATGAAGGCCTTTAAGAATTCCAATGCCTTTAATGGCAACAATGGCTCGGGCGGCGGCTCAGGCGCCGGTGGCTTTCATGGCCCGGGCGGCGGCTCAAATTCCAATCCTCAGAATGTTCAAGGGGGCTTTAATCAGCAGTCCGGCCAGGGTCATCAACAGCAGCAGGGGGGATACTAGACCAATCCAAAGCAGCTCAATGGTGGACAGTATCATGTGTTTACCACCAGTCTGTGCAAGCGAGATCAGAAGCTTCATAAGAGGGCTGTGAATGCTGTTGAGCCGGCGGTTCCACGCTATTCAAGATGGTCTGAGAAGCCTATTGTGTGGAGTAGGGAAGATCACCCTCCCCGGGTTGATAATCCGGGTCACCTGGCCCTGGTGGTGGCTCCTCAGGTGGGGGATATAAGTTCACTAAAGTGCTCATGGACGGAGGCAGCAGCATCAACATCCTCTATTATGAGACCTTCCGTCGTATGGGGTTGATTGATAAGAACCTCAGCCAGTCCAATACTGTTTTCCATGGTGTGGTGCCTGGTAAGTTAGCATATCCAGTGGGTAAGATCGAGCTGGAAGTGGCTTTTGGAGATGAGTACAACTACAGGGTGGAAAAATTGACCTTTGAGGTGGTTAAGATAAGAAGTCCGTATCATGCTATATTTGGGCGGCCGGCTTACGCCAAGTTCATGGCACGGTCGTGTTACGTGTATTTACAACTCAAGATGCCGGGTCACAATGGGACCATTACGGTTCATGGCAGCCGAAACATAGCCTTGGAGTGTGAGGAAGGTGACGCGGCTTATGCAGAATCTGTTTGTGCAACAGAGGAGTTGAAGTTTTACAAGGACAATGTTGACCCGGCAGATATGACATCTTTGAAAAAGCCGACCACGGAGCATGAGCCGGCAATGAAATTTAAGTCAGTTGATGAGACTAAACTTGTTGACTTCGTTCCGGGTGACTCATCTCAGCAGTTTAGCATCAGTGCCAATCTGGATCCGAAATAGGAAAGCGCGCTCATCGAGTTCATCCGTGAGAATAGGGACATTTTTGCATGGAAACCTTCTGACATGCCAGGTGTACCTAGAGAACTCACTGAGCACACTCTCAATATTGATCTGAAATTTAAGCCAATCAGGCAATTCCTTCGGCGGTTTAATGAGGAGAGGCGGAAAGCCATTGGTGAGCAGGTGGCCCGGCTCTTGGCGGCCGGGTTTATCGTTGAAGTCTTTCATCCAGAATGGTTAGCTAAGCCGGTACTCGTGCTCAAGAAGAACGGCACCTGGCGGATGTGTGTGGACTACACGGACTTAAACAAGGCTTGTCCGGTTGATCCTTTTGCTCTCCCCCGCATTGATCAAATCATTGATGCTACGGCGGGTTGTGAGCGCTTAAGTTTTTTGGATGCTTATTCTGGATACCATCAGATCAAAATGGCAGTTAAGGACCAGGAGAAGACGGCGTTCATCACTCCCTTTGGAGCCTTCTATTATGTGTCTATGCCTTTTGGACTCAAGAGTGCACAGGCGACTTATCAGCGTTGTGTGCAGAATTGTCTTCATAACCAGATTGGGCGCAATGTTCATGCCTATGTGGATGATATCGTGGTCAAGTCCAGGGAGAAGGAGACCCTGGTAGATGATCTTAGAGAAACCTTTGATAATCTCTGGGTTTACAAGATGATGCTTAACCCAGCCAAGTGTGTTTTTGGTGTTCCCGCAGGCAAGCTCTTGGGTTTCCTGGTTTCTCAAAGAGGCATTGAGGCTAACCCGGAAAAGATCAAGGCAATCACCTCTCTGGCTAAGCCGGCGTGCATAAACGACGTCCAGCGTCTGGTGGGCCGCATCGCTGCTTTGAGCCGGTTTATAAGCCGTTTGGGTGAAAAGGCCATGCCACTGTACCAGTTGATGAAGAAAACAGATGACTTTGTCTGGAATGATGCTGCTAATGCTACCTTTGAGGATTTGAAGAGACAGCTGGCTGAGCCCCCAGTTCTTGCTGCTCTGGTTGACAAGGAGCCCTTATTACTGTATGTAGCCGCTAACACACGAGCCGTCGGTGTGGCTGTGGTGGTGGAGCGCAAGGAAGAGGGTAAGGAGTATCCGGTTCAGCGGCCGGTTTACTATGTCAGCGAGGTACTCATTGAGTCCAAACAGCGGTATCCACATTGGCAGAAGCTTGTTTATGCTGTGTTCATGGCAAGTCGGAAGCTTAAGCATTATTTTCAGGGTCACCCCATCACTGTGGTTAGTTCTGCTCCCCTAGGAGATATCATCCAAAACAGAGAAGCCACAGGAAGAGTGGCTAAGTGGGCTATAGAGCTTGGGCCTCATGGTCTGAAATATGTGCCACGCACTGCTGTCAAATCTCAAGCATTGGTGGATTTCATCAACGATTGGACAGAGCTGCAGGTGCCTGAAGAGAAACCGGATAATACATACTTGACTATTCACTTCGACGGGTCTAGGCAATTGGAGGGCTCGGGGGCTGGAGTTGTATTAACTTCCCCTCGAGGTGACAAGTTTCGTTCTGTGCTACGGTTGATGTTTCCCTGTACTAACAACGCGGCTGAGTATGAGGCCTTGCTCCATGGTCTTCGGATGGCTAAGGAGATGAGCTTGAGCCGGGTAAGGTGCTTTGGCGACTCAGATTTAGTGGCTCAACAAGTGTCAGGCAAGTGGGATTCCAAGGACCCTCTCATTGCGGCTTATCACCGTGAAGTTGATGCCATTGCTGGACACTTTCAGGGTTACCAAGTAGAGCACATCGATCGCGGGAAGAACGAGGCGGCTGATGCATTAAGCTGGCTGGGCTCTCAGCGAAAGCCGGTGCCGCCTAATACTTTCTTGGACATCTTGCATAACCCTTCGGTTAAGTTGCCTACAGAGGAAGACTTGGCTGTCCCTGACCCGGAGGCACAGTTGGTGGCGGCTCTCCACATCACCCCAGACTGGACAGTACCATATTTGGCTTACATGACCCGGGGAGAGTTGCCTGAGGATGAAACTTTGGCCAGACAAATAACCCGGTGGTCTAAGTCAATGATAATTATCAATGGTGAGCTACATCGTCGCAGTGTCACTGGAACTTTCCAGCGTTGTGTTTCCCCTGAGGAAGGCCAAGAAATTCTGCGTGAGATTCACGAGGGGGATTGTGGCCATCATGCCGTCTCAAAATCTCTTGTGGCCAAGGCTTTTCGTCATGGCTTTTATTGGCTGACGGCTCATGCTGATGCGGAGGACTTGGTCAGTAGATGTGACGGTTGTCAGAGGTTCTCGCGACGGGCTCATGTGCCAGCTCAGGAGCTGAGGATGATTCCAATTACTTGGCCATTTGCGGTCTGGGGGCTTGATATGGTTGGGCCTTTTAAAAGGTCCAAGGATAAGAAGACCCACCTCTTGGTGGCCGTTGACAAGTTCACAAAGTGGGTTGAGGCAGAGCCAGTTAGCAAGTGTGACGCGGCCACAGCGGTTCAGTTCATGAAAAGAGTGATATTTCGCTTTGGTTTTCCACACAGCATTATAACTGACAATGGTACCAATCTGTCTAAGGGCGCCATGGAGGAGTTTTGTCAACGAGAGCATATTCGACTTGATGTTTCCTCAGTGGCTCACCCTCAATCCAATGGTCAAGCTGAGAGAGCTAATCAGGAGATTTTGAAGGGCATCAAGCCCCGGCTTTTGGTCCCTTTGCAACGGACGCCGGGTTGTTGGGTGGAGGAGTTACCCTCCGTGTTATGGAGCATCAATACTACTCCTAACAGATCTACGGGTTACACGCCTTTCTTCATGGTTTATGGAGCAGAAGCAGTCCTCCCTAGCGACATCCGTCATGACTCGCCTCGAGTGGCGGCTTATGTTGAGGCGGATAATGAGCGGGCGCGCCAAGATGCTCTTGACTTGTTGGACGAACAGCGTGATGTGGCAGCAGCTCGCTCGGCGATTTACCAACAAGACTTGCGTCGTTATCACAGCCGCCGGGTTAAGTCCCGGGTCTTCCAGGAAGGTGATCTGGTGCTCCGGTTCATCCAAGATCAAACAGATGCACACAAGTTATCCCCGCCTTGGGAAGGGCCCTTTGTGGTCAGCAAGAACTTGCACAACGGGTCATACTACCTTATTGATGTTCGGGAGCACAAAGATTCACGTAAGTCGGAGGAAGAGACCCGTCGGCCGTGGAACATAGCTCAGCTTCGACCTTATTACACTTGAGCCACCGGCTCTCATAATGTACATATTTCTATAGCCATGTATATATTATGATAAATAATAAAGCAGGACCTCTGTCCTTTTCTCCTCCAAAGGTAAATGTGTTATTTCCATTACAACATCACATGGTCACTTGGAGGTGAATCCGGCTGATGATCGTATTCGAATCTAGC
Source organism: Triticum aestivum (assembly GCF_018294505.1). Lineage (NCBI taxonomy): Eukaryota > Viridiplantae > Streptophyta > Magnoliopsida > Poales > Poaceae > Triticum > Triticum aestivum. Next base: position 282,242,749 of record NC_057808.1, on the reverse strand, counting down.
CGTTAACAACATGATCACTTGGGGGCTTCCTGTTCAAACATAGGTCGTATTCGAACCAAAGAGAACATAGCTGTCGATACCCACTTGATTGGCAAACTGCCGAGCTCACTGGGGAGTTTTCCTTGATCATATTTGAATCATAGCTCAACCCCCTTTGGGAACCGACGTGGATCGTATTCGAATCAGCGTCGTTAAACAACTCTTAAAGTCATTTGGGGGCTTCCTGTTCAAACATGGGTCGTATTCGAACCTAAGAGAACATAGCTGTCGGTACCCTCTTGATCGGCAACGCCAAACCAACTAGGGGCTATATGATCGCATTCGAATCTTAGCTTAACCCCTTTGGGACGGTTCTCTGGTCGTATTCGAATCAGAAGCCCTTAAGTTTTGATCTTTTGGTTTGCAACAAGTTATTTTGATCATGTCAACAGTGTGCAAGGGCGGTTCTTGCTCCGCCGGCTTAACTTTGATTAACAATGTTGCTAGCATACAATAAGCATTATCGATGCTGGTGAACCGGAGTTGAGGTCTTAACCTCATTATTCGGGTTACATAAACCGGAAGTATACTTGAAGGCTTGTAAGTATGCTATTATGGTTACATCAAGGATATAATTGAGGGCCAGTCTTTGGTGACTTTGGTTCATATTCCGGGTTATATATAAAGTCTATGATTCTAAGTGCGGTAAGCCGCTCAGAGACTTGTGATTTGTTTTCTATGCAGGATGGTTAAAGACAGTTCTTCAAACTTAAGGAAAATAAATGATCAATTATAACCCAGAGGAATATGAAGAAGCAGCTTAAATGGAGTTAAGCATTCAACACGTGCACGATGGCACGACAAAATTAAGTGTTTGTCCTACTCTATTACAAGACTCCCCGAGTCCAAAAGGTGAGGCATTGTTTTAAAGTGTAACCATGAGCCGCCTAAAAATCAAGGTGCTTGTTGGGTCGAAGCTTCCGGCTCATCCCTCTCCGCTCCTCTGGCTGATTCCATGACCTGGAAAGTTGATGATTTCCAGTCAATGCCGCTCAAAGCTTCAAATTGAGCCTCGTCATCAATTAACCCGCCCGGGTCAACTTCTGGGGCGAAGGTATGCTTACGAGTCGGAGGGATCAAGCTGATTGCTTCGTAGCGTGGAGTGGGGATCCTCTGATTTTCCACGTCATAGCCCGGCTGATACTTAGTAAGGTCGGTGTCATTCCCAATCAGGGTGGCCACCGGGCGCACGCTCTTCACACAGGCAGCGAAGTCTTTCTGGTCAAAGGGGGTGCCATCTTCCTTCAGGCTGGGATATCCAAGAGCGATGTCGGCCGGGTCTAGCTCCGGGAGAAAAGCCTTGGCCCGGCTCAGCGCAGCTATAGCTCCGGCTCTTGCAGAGGCCCGTCTTAGCTCTTGGAAGCGCTGAGGAAGAACGGCAAGCCGCCTGAGTACGTCCGCCAGGTGAGTCGGAACCTCGTTGGACAGAGCCACAACGGCTAACGCATGTTGTGACCCGGTGTAGAGTTGCTCCACCAAGGTGTACACGGCCTTCAGCTTGGTCAGAACATTCTGATTCAGGTTGGAGCTTCTGGGACCTGTTTAACAAAGTCAGGTGAGCTGAATGGCAATGGTGGGACTTATAAGACAGAAAAAATGTAAACTTGTTAAAGGCTGGCAAAATGACTCACCGAAGATTGCGGAGACCATCTGTGACACATGGCGTTTTAAGCCGGAGACTTCGACGGTTCTCTCAGTCAGAGCAGCCTCTGCTTGTTCGGCCCGGCTGAGCAAGGCAGTTCTCTCCTCGGCCCAAGTCTTTCTTTCTGTTTCAAATTTCTTCTTTAGCTTTTCCTGTGCAGCAACATTGAACTCAAATTTGGCATTGGCCTTCTGGGTCTCAGTTTCCTGAGTCTTCAGACGGTTCTTCAGCTCAGAGATTTCAGATTCCAATTTCTTGCAGGCGGCCTGTATAAATTCCGGGTTACAGTTTGAGTAGTTATCATGCAACATTAAAGTCCCAAGCACTTTGCAAGCAAAGACACTTGGCACTTGGGGGCTAATGTATGCTGAAAGATTCTATTTGTAATTGCCGGTTCATGAAGGTAAGCCAGAAGTTAAGTCTACAACATATTCTATCATAAGTAATAGACTTGGGGGCTAGCATGGTAAGGATGACTATGGAGTAAGCAAGAGAGTTGTACCTCAGATTTTTGCTGTATCTGCTTCAGCATGTCAATCTCCAGGTCCCGGCTGTTGTGCACTTGACCAATGTAACCAGAAACAATGTCTCCAATGCTCAAGTTAGTATAGTCAGTGATATCCAGTCTGGCCCTGTGGCGCTCCAGCAGTTCTTCCTTGGCAGAGCATCTGGCCAGCACAGTGGGTCTTCCCGGCTCAACATATTCAGTCCGGGTAATCACCACATCCGGGTAATCGGCCGGTTGAGCTGATCTGGGAATCTCTGGGTTGTCAGAACCCGCCATGGTTTGTTCTTCAGTTGAAGCGGCGGTGTCCGGAGCTGGTGCAGATGGCGGGTCAGAGGCAGAGGCATTGGGTTCAGTTAAGTCCGGCTCTTCGACCGGCTTATTTTTCTTCGCTCTCTTGCTGAGCTTTGCTTGAGCACTGAAAGGACAAAAGGTTAGTACAAAAGCATGAGTAAGATAAGCACAACATAAGCTGATCGTCATTACCCGGGTGCGGTCTTGAAAGCCGGCAAGTTAGATTGCATGGAGTCACCGGAGGAAGGTGAAGTTTCCTGATAGTTTGAATCAGACGAATTGAGTGGCTGACGAGTGACGCCCGCTAAAGGATGAAAAGGGTATAAGTTGGAGATAACCTCGGTCCGGCGCTTCCTTGATGCTTCAGGTAAGCCAGAGGAGAGGTCTGCATCCTTGTTGGCCCGGGTTTGTCTCCGGCTCTCATGAATCTGCTGCTTCAAAAGAAATTGAGGATCTTGATAAGCTAAAGGATGGGAAAATCTTACTTTCCGGGTTACTCTTCGGACTTTCAGCCTTGGCAAGGGCTCCGAGTCGGAGGAAAGTATAGTTACCTCTTCAATCACCGGGTTACTCGCTCCGGTGTCCTCCTGCTGATAATCAGTGTTGATAAGGTGGTTAAGAACAACAAAATAACAAGAGAAGAGCATAAGAATGAAGGGTTACCTCTGACTCGGAGGTGTCCTCCAGATGAAGCAGGTCTGAAGCGCTAGGTTTACTCCCCTTCTTGCGGGGAGCGGCTCTCCTGGCGGCTTTCTTAGCCTTCCTGGCTTTTTTAGCCGCCTCATGATCATACTTGACCTTCCAGAACTTGTCATTAGCCTGGAAAAATGCAACAAAGCTTTCCTTGAAGTTAAAACGAAAATTGTTAAAATGGAAAGTAAAGTGCTCAGATCGGTAGCTTACCGCCGGAGCCGGGTTAGCTTGGCAGAAGGGGCTTAAGCCGGTCCTCCCGCAGTCTGCTAAGCTCTCATTCAAGAGGGACTTGGTCATGTCGTCAACAACGTCCTCACGTAGGTCGTTGGGGCTGTGCCGCAGAGGATCATCTTTCCGGCCCGTGTAATCACACATTAAGCCGGGGCGGCGGCTCAAGGGAATCACCCGCCAAGAAATCCAGACCCGAACCAGATCGACGCCGTTAAGGCCATTTCCCAGAAGAGCCTTAATCTTGTTGATGGTGGGGATCAGTGGTTGACGCTCAGCTTGAGATAGTTTGTCTGGCAGGGGGTGATTTGGCTCCAAACGCAGGGCACGAAAGCCGGGCAGAGGGCTCTCGTCAGCCGGAGAAGTATCTTGGCAGTAGAACCATGTCAGGTTCCAGTCCTTCGGGTGGCTTGGCAGCTCAGCATAAGGAAAGAGGCAATCTCTCCGTCGTTGAATGGAAATTCCGCCAAGTTCCAAGCTAGGCCCGTTGGCGCATTCATTCTGGCGGTTCAAGTAAAACAACTCCCTAAAGAGTAGCAGGCTGGGTTCCTCTCCAAGGTATACCTCACAAAACACTTGAAAGTTACAAATGTTCGACACGGAATTGGGTCCAATGTCTTGAGGTCGCAGATCGAAAAAGTTCAGAACGTCTCTGAAGAATTTTGAGCCGGGAGGAGCAAAGCCCCGGCTCATGTGATCAGCAACTATCACAACCTCTCCATCTCTTGGTTGAGGTCTTTCTTTGGACGGGTCAGGGGCCCGATAGGACATGACTTCCTTTTTTGGCAGGTAACCCGTCTTCACGAAATCAGCTAAAGTGTCATCAATAACATTGGATCTCATCCAGTTGCACGTGATGGGTGCCTTGGGAGCCTTGGGCGGCATTGTGAAAGACGAAAGCCTATGACAAAAGGAAATGTCCGGTTCAACTATAAGCCGGAGGAAGTTTATAGTTCAGTATTCAAGATGGCGGCTTATGAAGGGGCCTAATGACATATGGCTAATTGTGTCGGGTTATCTAAGCCGCTGTGGGCATCGTGAGTAATTCAAGTTGTTTAAAACTTTATCATAAATGAGCCGGAAATTTCACAGCGCGTGGCCTCTTTTAAGCCGGAGATATGAGCCACCATAGCTAATAGATGCAATTTTTAACTAAATGTGGCACAAACAAGTTTCACAGATCGCAGTAATTATTTTGGATCAAACGATCGACTAGAAAGAAAAAATTTCTAGACCTAGAAGCTGATACAGAGAAGTTCATGAGCTCTAAGGAGATTTCTTTGCAAGTAAAGGGGGCATGCTACTGTTGAAAATGGGTGCGAAACCACAGCCACACGAGTTCTATATGGTTTCTGGATCCAAGGGGGCCGCGTAGGAAAAACTGTGAAGAAGTGGCGACGAACTGTGAAGAACAGGGGAGAACGACAAGAACCCTAATGTGGTTCTATTCTATGGAGTGGCAAGAACTTACTGGTGCGGAAAGAGATGCGGAAGTTCCCGCCGTTTCTCTGGACCAGTCACGGTGATGCAGCGGCCGAGATTGACGAAGACCAGGGGAGCGGCGGCGGCGGCGGAGCTCGAGCTCTCGGGTGTCAGAGGAGGAAGACGACGGAGGAGATAAGTGAATGAAGGCTTATGGGCCGAGCCTATTTATAAGGTGTGGCTAATAAGTGGGCGCGAGAAACGAGGAGGCCAAGGCGTGATTATCTCGCCACAGAAGCGCCTCGATTTTCGGGATGGCCATTAAAGATAAGATCCGTTGGGATATGACAGAATAAAAAAATGAACTTAATAGAAGATGACGTCATGGCGGGTTATCAGGAATCCAGAAGATGACGTCACGGCGGGTTATAGCCTTCGCACAAATATAAGCCAGAAGATTTTCTCTCAAAGGGATTGAAGATTGACATGAACCGGTTCGAATCAATCTGGGGCCTAATGTTGAGGATATAACCATTAGAGTCACCCGCCCAGGAGGGGCCGGGTTACGTCATAATGGTCATCACGCGAAGCCCAGTACCAAACTTGAAGACGGCGGGTCAATAATGGGCTTAAGACCCGGAGATGGCTTAAGGCCCGTAGTGATAACCGCTGTTATGGTGAAACTTGTAGTGTAAGGCAAGAATAGTTAAGAGTCCGAGCCGGACACTGTTATGAGCCGGCCGGGACTCTGAGAGCCGCTGGGCGTCAACCTCTCTATATAAAGGGACGACCCGGCGGCGGTTTAGGGACAAGCAAGACCAAATCGATGACCAGGCAGGACGGTTTAGCTCCTGGTCGTCGAAACCCTAATCAATACCACCTCAACTGGACATAGGCTTTTTACCTTCACTGTAAGGGGCCGAACCAGTATAACCCTCGTGTTCCTTGTCCCGTTTAACCCCTTTAAGCTTCCTAGCTGCGATGGCTCCACGACTAAGTCCTTGCACGAGGACATCTGCCGTGACAATTCCACGACAGGAGGGGTGTGGCGTACTGCAAAACGGACGAAATGGACCTCCTACGGTCGAAACGGGGGTCCTGTTATCGGGAGGGGTGTGGCGTACCGCAAAACGGGACTCCACGGGATACTGTTCATCTCCACCGTCGACCTCCTCCAGCCTCCATGGGCCACTGTCGACCTCCTCCAGCCTCCATGGGCTCCTGTTCATCCAGCCTCCACCGCGCGCTACTCCACCGGCTACTGTTCTACCACCCCTCCACGGGCACCCCTCCACCGTCTACTGTTCATCCAGCCCTCCACACCACGGGGTCCTGTTCAACCACCCCTCGACGGGCACCCCTCCACCGTCTACTGTTCATCCAGCCCTCCACCACACCACGGGGTCCTGTTCATCCAGAGGCAACGCCACCACTCACTGTTCATCCAAACCCCCCCGCAACGCTCACTGTTCATCCCAGAGGCAGCATCGATCGGCTTCAGTTAGCAGCAGTAGCGAAGGAATCGCTCGATCGGGTTCAGTTAACAGCCACCGATCGATCGCTCGGGTTCAGTAACGCGTAGCCTGCAGTGCAATCGCTCGGGTTCAGTTAGAGCCCAACGCCTCGCTCGGGTTCAGTTAGAGCCAACGCCTCGCACACACGCGCGTACGTGTATGAGAGAAACGCGCATCGCTCGGCCCCCGATCTCCCATCGTAACTGAGAACTCCCCGAAATTTTCCTCGCCCTTGCTTCTACCACGGTTTTTTCCGTCATGGACGGCCCAAAGAATGTCATGCAGCTGCGTCTCCGGCCCGCCCAGGACGAAAAGCCCATTTTCTGTCATGATTTTTTGTCATAGAAGTAGGAGTCCACCACATCTATGATGATACCAGGTTTTGTCACAATTATCGTCATAGAAGTGTCACATGTATGACAGAAAAAAATTCGTTCGGCACAAAATGTCACGGATGTGTCTTTTTTTTTGTAGTGACGTCCACCGCTTGTAAGCAAAAGTTTCTCCTTGTGCTGAGAGCCACCGCGCACGCGTTGGCGAGGGAGAAGGCGTAGAAAGCAAGCTTCTCGTCGTTCTGCGAGTTGACGGGACACATCAAAGTTATTTAGTACGTACTCTCTCCAAAAAAGGGCTGACCTTGTCATGGCTACCATCCCGTGCTCCGTCGTTGAGTACGTGCACTATTCACAAGCCATCGAGGAGAAAAATTATTGTGTATAGGAGTAGGTGCCATCGAAGTGCACGACTCACTTACGCACTGCTTATCTGATTATCTCCGTTTTCTTGCATGACACGTGCACCTTGATGCTAGATGTCTCGCGTGTTGGCAAAAGGATGAACAAAGCTCACGTAAAAAAAGAGTGGAAGAACATAGATTCCCGGCGACCGAGAAGGAGCAAGGAACCGCGGTGGAGCGTTTGCAAGGAACCTTGCGTGTTTTCCCCTCTTGTTTGCCGCCTGCCCGCCTATAAACAAATAAAAGAACATGAACGCTTCGCTAACCACTAGAGACGATACATCACGATCCTAAGTTGAAGATATTTTATTAGTTTATATTGATAACCACGCAAGAAGCCATGCATGTACACACGCCAACGCACTAACTCATGCTGATCCAACTCATGCACAAACGCGCACATCATGGAGCACACAACGCACGTACACAACACATGCATGCACACACACTCGGCCGCAAAATGCACGTGAATAAGACATGCATGCGCATACACTCGGCTGCATGGAGGCGTGCGCCATCTGCGGTGACGTCCGGTTCGTCGTGCTACGGCGAAGCTCGCACACAACGGCGCCTACGCATCTCTTGCGGCACCTCTTTGCCGTCGTTGCTCAACGACTAGCCGGAGACGAAGACGACCGCAGCCTCGGCCTTAGAGCTAGCACCAATGGAAAAGCACGCACACTGCATGCACACGAGCATGTACGGAGTGCCCACGATGTGGTGCGTCCCTAGTCGCCTCTACTCCTTCTGTGCACGTTGTCTATGAAGGCGGCTGCATGCCTAATGATGTTGTGGGTGAGATCTTCTAGGACTCAGATGATGACGAGCAGGATGTCTCCAACAGCGTTCCTCGGCTCACACCTCTCGCATCACGGTGGTCGAGCTTGGAGTCATTCATCTGGTACACGTGGCATCTCAGATCTGGACACAACGTGACGTGCACCATCAAGGGGGTCAGGGCGGACGCGACCTCTCACTGCATCCGCCATTTGAAGTGGCGCGCCGGCCCAGGGCGCCGCCCGCTGCACTCCCAGCTGTACCCGCCTCCTCGCCGCATTCAAAAACCTACATTTACTAGTATGTATACATGTGCAAGGCACGTCTTAATATAACTGTTCCGTGCAACGCACGGGCACCTTACTATAGATTAGTACGACCAAAAATTGAACTAACATTATATATAGTACAATAAATGCTGATGCATGTCACCTAAAATTATATCATTGAAAACTATGTTCAAATACTAATCCACCGATATAGTTTTTGTTGACATGCACTAACATTTTGTCCGTTAAATCTTCAGTCAAATTCAATGGGGGACTAATAAACCACGACCGATGCCCTCCGTCTAGGTGAATAAGTCATCTTAGGTTGTGCACCATGACCAAGGAGGAGGTGAAAAATGAGAGAACTAAATGTTTATTTGCTAATTAATAGCATTGCATGCAATGAACTAACCACTGCATGTCGTGTTTGGTAGTCTCAAGTCATTAAAAGCATGCACACCCACATCTCTTATTGGTTGATATGTCAAGAAACAAGAAACGAAGTAGAAGTTAATGCACCGCGCCTAAGTGTTTTGGGATTATTTGGTTTTCGTAAGATGACTTACACAACTAGACGGAGGGAGTAGTACTAGTGTAGAGGGCATGCGAGTCTCGCGGCAGTAAAGCCGTCATATCACAAAACTCAACCACTAATAAGTGGCCTCGTAAAATAAACGGACAAGCAACCATCGCATCCCTCCGTCTTGATTGTTCTAGAACACAGGTGAGGTAGCAGCAGTGTACTGTTCATGCGAATCCTACTGATATTGGCCGTTGGATTTAGAAGATCAGCGGTTATGATTGATCTTCTTAGTCCTACTTAAAATTGGTACACTATATAGTAGTATAGATATAGATATAGATATAGAAACCCGCGTGGAATGCGAGAAAGCAACTCCGGCCACACACGTCCATTCAGGAACAGGACGCCGGCCAAGCTCCTCCTTCCACCATTTTGTCCACTCTTTCGGCGGCATCCGACGAGCAGGAAGAGCAGTTCTCCGGCATAAAAGCCGTCTGGGTGGCCCGCGAGGCCCGGCAGCTCGCTTCTCCACCTACCTAGCCTAGCCTGTCGGAGGTAGTTGCCGCACTAAGCCAGCGCGTGGTTCCGCAGCGGGCCTCTCCAATACAGCTCGAGGAAGAGTGTCGACTTGCTCCACGCCGGCTTCTCGGGGAGCACGGCGGCACGGGCATCGTCGCTGCTCTCGACGCCGCCGCGTCGTATAGTGCCTCCAGTGTCTGCGATTGCGCCGTCCGCCGTCGACGCGCGTGTAGCCGCGACATGCGAGCAGAGAAAGAAGTCGCCATGGATGTCGATGAGGTGATGCGGCTACGCGGATGTGGACGAAGTGAAGGGCAGCACGTCCCCGCCCACCGCCATCATCGAGGAAAAGTAGAACACGGGAGGCCACCGCCGATTGTATCCCATGAAGGCCACCGCCGAGGCGACGCCGGCGAATACAGCCGGTATCTTGCTCGATTCTTCTTCTGCCGGATGCTGGAGGAGGACAAAGAGATCAGGCGGCGACCATTTAGATTAGGTATTTTAATTCTACCAGGCTGGTTGTAATGGGAGTATTATAGGTAGTATCATGCATGCCAACTACTCCCTCCATTCCTAAATATAGGAGTATTATAAGAGCATGGTTAATAGTATAACCAGCTGATGCCTACATGACACTGCCACGTCATCTATAGCCAACCTTGTAGCCTTCAAGTATAATACTCCCTCTGTCTAGGTGTCATCTTACGAAAACCAAATAATCCCAAAATACTTAGGTGCGGTGGATTAACTTCTACCTCGTTTCTTGTTTCTTGACATATCAACCAAAGAGATGTGGGTGTGCATGCTTTTAATGACTTGAGACTAGCAAACACGACATGCAGTGGTTAGTTCATTGCAATGCAATGCTATTAATTAGCAAATAAACATTAAGTTCTCTCGTCTCTTCCGAAAGGTGAACAATGATGATGGTACTACAGTCGATAGTGTACGTCCTAGTAAGCAAAGCTTCTCCTCATTTGCGAGTAGACCGGACACCTCAAAAGCAGTGCATTAGTCTCCATAAAGGGTTGACCATGTCCATGGCTACCATCCCATGCTCCGTCATTCAGTGTGTGCTTCTCGTCATTCTGCGAGTTGACGGGACACATCAAATTTAATACGTATTCAGTACTCTCTCCAAAAAGGGCCGACCATGTCCATCAGTCCATGGCTACCATCTCGTGCTCCGTCAATGAGTACGTGCAGTATTCACATGCCATCGAGGAGGAAAAATATTACGTAGTACTAGGTGCCATCGTAGTGCACGACTCACTTACGCACAGCTTATCTCCATTTTCTTGCATGACACGTGCACCTTGATGCTAGATGTCCCGCGTGTTGGCAAAAGGATGAACAAAGCTCATGTCAAAAAAAGAGTGGAAGAGCATAGATTACCGACGACCGAGAAGGAGCAAGGAACCTCGTGGTGGAGCGTCTGCACTCATAGTATTTTATATTATTTAGCGATATAAAATCAACCAATTGTTGTGGCACCCGGCTCAGAGCGACTGGTTTACCATGCATTGCCAGCCCAGAGACCATGTCTTCCGGCAACACACAACATCTTGGTACAGAAAACAATTGCTTTATTGATGCTAGCGGACCAGAGTTTATATTACAACAGGAGTCGAGGCCAAGCGGCACCCACAGTGCGGCTGAACAATATGTACATTATTTAGTGAACATAAAGGGGCCTCGATCATAACAACTACGCGGCAGCGGAACAACGTCGTAGCGGAAACTTCATAGCACAGGGACACCGATGTGGACACAATCTAGACTCGAGCAGCACTCCTTTCCAACGAGATTTTCCTGAAATCTGGCATGACACGCCAGGTCAGTACATTGAATGTACTTGCAAGCTCACAACAGGCATAATCATAATGACAAACAATATCATGATAATTAACCAATTAAAAATGCAATAATGTTTCAACATGCTGTGATCATGCTCTTGTGATAAACGTCCCTCGGGACCGACTAACCAACCGTGATCGTTCTCGGATCACAAACAAACCACCATCATGGTCTTGACATGAGTAGCTCGTGATCCTTATGGCGATCACAACCACGACCAATACTTGGTCTCGAACATCTCGATGGCCTTTCCGCCATCATCAACAGTGCAAAGTTCATCACTTAGTGTGCAAAATTTATTAAACATTGACCCATGGTGGGACCTACTAGGAGCGTGTCCGTGACCGTGGACTCGACTATCGATAGATTATACACTCTGTAGAGGTAGCACACTGTACCCACACCACGGAACCCATGGCCTCGCACTCCCATTCGGGTGGACCAACGGCATTCCGACGAAACCCCTCCATTGCCCTGACACTCTCCTGGCCACTCCGACACAATCCCCGTTGGGCTACTCCTGGGTGGCCCCATGTCTACCAAAGACACAACGACCACCGTCGTGGCCAAAACGATCCCACAAGGAGACCCGGTACCATTATCTCAACAACGGGCACACAAGGTTATGTCTGCTTACCGGGCCAGGGTAAGGAAGCCCATAACCTTGCCTAGTTGGAGGCACCGACCAGAGGCATGACAACGGACCGAATCAAGGCCTCCCAGAAGGCAAATGTGGTTGCACTACGAAAAACTCGATTCAGTGGCACCATGACCCGGTCAACGATATATTCAAGTTGAGTTATATTCAGGTTCAACTTAAAGTAAAAATAACCGGTGTCATAGTATGCCATATTAACGGAACCGACTGAGTCAACCATATTCACACTAAGCAAAATCATCAATAACTTATGCCACTTTTCTAGTTAGGATAAATAGAATATTTTCTAGCAAATTTTTTTATTTTACTCATTCAAGAAAATAACTTTAAGTAATTACTCATATGTATAACAATATTATTCTTTCATCATCACAAATGACTCCTAGTTTCTTTACCAACTAAGTTAGTTTCAAACATTCTGTAAATCAAGCATATTAACTGAAACAAGCACTTAACAGGATAAAAATAACATAATAGTTATTTAAATGCATGGATTAAACTTTTCATTCAAGTAAGAAAATCATAAATATTGAAATGGCACCATGAAAATGTTGATGTGGCTTGCCTTAGTGCAGATGAGGTTCACAAGCCTTCTGGTGATCCTCAAGACAAGCCTCACCCTCTGAAAATAATTTTAAACACAGGAAGAAAATATCAAGAACTCTTCTAAAAATCACCAGAAAAACTAGGCAGCACAAAAAAATCTCATCTTTGGTGAGATGCTAGATTTCTTTGCAAAGAACACAATGCAAAAAGAATCAATTCATTTGGACTTATGGTTGAAGAGTTATAACTATTTGAAGCTCTCTGTAATTAAATGAATTTGAATTTAAATAAAACAGACTAGGGGGCTGACGTCGAAGGCGTAAAGCCTCAGGGCGCCACCACTCGTACCGCTTCGCGCGCGTACAGAGTGGCTGACTAGCGGGCCCCGCTAGTCAGGTGAGGTGGAGGGGGAGAAGAAAACAGAGGGGGTCGCGGCTTCGCTGGAGCTCTCGCTGGCGACGAGGGCTCCTTGGCCAAAACGAGAGGGAGGGATCAAGAGAGGGGATGGAGGCGCACCTGCCCGTACCCATAGCGTAGCTAGGGGTGGTCGGACGGCGTCGTAATCGACCTCGCAAGCGCAGGCTGAGAGCGGTGGTCGCCGGAGATGAGGAAGACGGCGAGTAGAGGCAACTCCAGGGGCTCCAAGTGGACAGGACGGCTTCACCGGAGAGAGGCGGAGGCTCTGGAAGGGTCGCCCTGGCCTAGGAGGGGCTGGAGCTACCGCGACGAACCGAGGGGATCGCCGGCGAGCTCGAGCTTGGGGACGGCGGCCCTCGGCCTTCCCGGCCGGGCTACGACTATCTACATGTTTGTGGAGTGTGTGGGAGTGGAGGATGGTGCTCGAGGAGGCTGGGGGTGGCTCCTTTTATAGGCGACCGTAGGGGGGTGGATCGGGCTCCGCCGGCGACACGTGGACACTACGCCCAGCGACGAGCGGCATCAGTGAGAGGAGGGAAGGCGACGCAGCTCACGCGGGGACTGTGGGCGAACGGGGATGAGCACAGGATCAAGAGGAAGGCGACGAGCACAGTGCAGAGCGCACTGTGGCGTTGGCCGGACCGCGCCCGTGCTCGCTACGGCGAGCTCCGGCGTCGGCGAGTGCCAGGGGAGTTAATGGAGATGGGACGAAGATGGTGGCGAAGTTTGGCACGCTCGGGCAGTCGGGAAAGCGAGCACGCACGAAACAGAGCGCTCGGCGGCACTCGGAGCGCGTCGACACACATGCTGGCATCGTGGACACGCGTGGTCACCGCGTGAACTATTCCCTCAGGCCGACCAACGTCCAAAGATCATGTCTGGCTAGTTGTTCGTGGTAGTTTTGAAGATTACCACGCTTTGGTTTGGCTCCAAATGCAGTAGAGAAGATTTTACAAGCCAGGTAAGTTTCTGATCAGTAACTTTGAGAGGTTACTGAGGTCAAATGGCTGGGAGTTGGGGCTGTGCTTTGGAGGCTAGCCAACATCTACTAAGGTGATGATGCACAAGAAAGTTCAGGCACAATGGAGCAAGTAAAATGGTAGTTGCTGTAGAAACCACCATTTCTGTCCAGAACAGAAAATATTTCCTGTAGCAAAAATATTTCAAAAACTGATGAAATATTTTTGCTCAGGAAGGTGCCCTAGGGTTCAAAGAATATTTGTGAATTTTCTCAGATTTTTGTGGGCAAGAAAAATTAGGGTTGCATTGGAGCTCATTGAACTAGCTAGGGTTTTAGAGAGGAAAAATGAATATTTTTCATTTAAGAAAAATATTCCCAAGATTATTTTGAGGTGGATCAGAAGGGGAATGATGATTAGAGAGGGAAATGATGCACTTGGGTGAAAGCCAAGGGTACCCAAGTGTTTAAGTCCATATGAAAAGATTCAAAAACTCCAAATTTCAAAATAAACCCAAATGAAAATCAGGCAAATAAGAGAGGGCAAAAATCAGGCTGTCACAGTCATCTCCACAGTTGACCGGAAGAGTACGAAACACGGCAACCCAGTGTAGTTACATCATACTGTACGTGGCCAACCCACGCTGTCACCATATTTCTTGGCCTCCGTGCGACACCTAGCTCTAGTAATCCACCAGCCCGTATCGCTTCTCGCTCCTCGTCTCTCTCAAAGTGTGGCGGGCTGGCCGTTTTTGCCATCTATTGAGGTCGGTTAACTCATCACATGTTAGCGACATGCCAAGAGCATTCTAAAAAAATTATCGTACTCTATTGTTATGCCAAGAGAAGGAAGCGCTTTGACCGACGGACCAAACGAGGCAGGCGTGCCATGCCGTGAGTGGGTCAAGTTTCTCGTTTTGAACTTGTTTGGTGTAGTAGCAACACTTGGTTTTGACTATTGGTAAGATTTTATATACTCCCTCTGTCTAGTGAATAAGTCCTCTTAGATTGTGCACCGTGACCAAGGAAGAGGGGAAAACACGAGAAATTAATATTTATTTGCTAATTAATAGCATTGCATGCAATGAACTAACCATTGCATGTCGTGTTTGGTAGTCTTAGTCATTGAAAACATGCACGCCCCACATCTCTTATTAGTGGATATGTCAAGAAACAAGAAACGAGGTGGGAGTTAATGCACCGCGCCTAAGTATTTTGGGATTATTGGTTTTCGTAAGGTGACTTATACACCTAGATGGAGGGAGTAGGGCCTAATGTATTCTTCGAGGATGCCTTTGACTATTGATAATATTTTATATAATTTTAAAATTATATCATTCGAAGATCCTTTCACGTTCCGTTTTCAAAAAGAAAAAAGATCCTTTCACGTACGAATTTGACTGTATGCTTTGAGCAACTTGCATATCCTATACTGCTCCTGTTTGGATACTCTAACTTAGCTAGAGGTTAGACTAACTCATGAC
The DNA here is from genome assembly GCF_018294505.1 of Triticum aestivum. Lineage (NCBI taxonomy): Eukaryota > Viridiplantae > Streptophyta > Magnoliopsida > Poales > Poaceae > Triticum > Triticum aestivum. The sequence continues at coordinate 282,227,665 of NC_057808.1, read as the reverse complement.
TAACCCTGAACTAACTATAGCCAAAGAGGTGTTTCGGTGACAGGGTTAGATTGACAATAAATGCACTTGATGGAGAGAGAAATGTGATTTTTCAGTGGGGTCAAGGAGGTACTTACTGTGGGAAAGGTGAAGTGATGGTTGCTTCGCCCGAGAAACTTATTACTCTGGGAATATGGGAGTACCAGCGGATTCAAGGAACAGAGAAATGATGGTTGCTTTGTCTGAGCAACTTACTGTGGCGAAGGTGGGGCTCTGTGATTTGACTGCTCACTAGTCATTACTAATGCAGCGCAATGACCAGGGTGAATCTTTCCCTGCAGTTGTGCATTCAATATTGTTGCACGGCAGGTGGAGCCGGATGAAGGATGTCCCACATGTTGGCGAAACGAAGTTGAATTGTTTCTGGCATTGCTATCAATCCTTCAGGATTTGTTTATATGTACGCATAATTTTAATGAAATTGTACTGTGATGATATGAAGGTTTCAACTTTGGTTCCCGTAGGAAATAAAGGTTTCAACATAGGATTCATGTGTCCTCTTGCCTCAAGATTATCTCGTTACAACATTCCATCAAATACAAATGAAACTACCATGGCTACTAATGCATCTCAATGGTTCGTAGATCAGCGCCAATATTCACATCACTACTGAAAACAAAGTTGTGAAAAGGTGTACAAATAAAGAAAAATATATAATTGATCGATGTTGTTCGTAGGCATGGGTCCATTTCCTGGGCACAGTGTTCATTGCTTGGCAGCTAGTTTCACCCAGCGCTATAGCCAAAAAGTGGGTGTACGGAGGACACCACAATCCGATCATTTTTTGCAGCTCCACTAAAATCGAGCTGACCATCCCTGTTTGCAAAGATATCCAGTCAGTGTGATTACAATAATAGTGGAACTAGATGATGAAACATAACACACACAAATAGAAGCCGATCACCTCTGCGATCTCTCTTTAGAACTAACTACTTGTTGGAGAAGATTAAGCAGGAGTTGGATGAGGAGGATAGCAAAACCAATCTCCCTTTTTGCAGTCCCACAGAAATGTAAAAATCTTGCCCGTGTGACATTTTGGCAGAACTGCACAAAACACTCTTAAGAAAAAAAATGATTTGTGCAATTCACTAAAAGGTCGCAATAGCAACGAGGTGAAATGGCTAGCCCTGTTTGCAAAAAAGAGGTAGAAAGGAAACAATTACTGGCGAATAACACGAGTTGAAGACACATACGCCGACAAAAAAGAAGCATATTCCATGTAATAAGGGAAAGATAGCAGCATGGTGGTTTATCAAAAAATGGTTTGAGGACGAGATTGCAAGATGGAAAGTACGCCCACCGAGATACGTTTTAAGCAAACAACTAAAGAAGATCCACATGCAGCAACGTGGGAAGATGGGCAGTGGAGCAAGGCCGGAGGAAGCTGTACCTGAGGGTTGTCGGGGTGTTACTAGGAGGGCGGCGGTGGCCGGGATCTGCCCATACTGCGGGAGCGAGCAAGTGGTGAAGGCCCTACCGCGCCGGAGCTTGGTCAGAGAGAACGGTGGGTACAGCAGATCGAGACGTGTTGCCTCAACGCCGTCGAATGGAGAAACGATGCACATCCTCCCTTTCCGCTGGCGGACGGGATGCGGCCGGATCACTGACCAACGGTGAGAGAGAGAGGCCACCGCCGCCTTGTGTGAGATGGTGTGACAAGAGACAAACCCCGGCAGGCAGGCTCCGTTGCATATAGTGGAGTGGATTTTTCCATTTTCCCCATGGCAATCGTTTTATATTCTATACTACGCACCATTGAGGAGGAATATATAACTTTATTTAATACAAACACGTCAAGTCGAACTTTGTTCCGTCTAGGCATGGTACCCGACCCTCCTTCGAGTAAACAACCGCTACACGCGTCAAATTATCACGTGGGCTGCCTTTTCATACAGAAACGAACTCCACCGTGTACCCGCGCGGGTGTGGCCGGGAACGAGACGTGAGTACGTGTGTCATGTGTGCACCTCTTCTTTAGGTGCAGGTACGTACGTGGGTGGGTGTGAGAGAGATGGTTTGTGCAAAACCGAGGCAATGTGTCGATGATATCTCAAACAATAAAACGTAACATATGCAATGTGTGTGAAACAGAGCCATGGATATATCATATATAGAGGGAGCGATCCACGAGAAGAGAGTGGAGGGATCATCGGCGTGAGATATCGATAGAATCAAAAACAGGGATGAAGTGTGTGGCTGCGCGATTGATAAAGAGTGCCATCAAATTTGTGTTTGCCCACGTCAAAGATACAGGGCGGCTGGCATACTGGAATTTGAGAGGGCAGAGGTGCAGTTTTTCTCTATGGCATGGATACCTACCTACAACGTTTGACTATCGGTGGGGGGGGGAGGGGGCAAAGACCTAATTATAGAGAGGTAGATCGACTAGTATATGTGTGGAGAAGGAGAGATACCTAGCTATGTATAGAGGGAGATCGATCGGCATCCATGGATATGTGTAGCAGAGGAATAAGGTTGGGAGAAAGACAAAGGTAGGGTGTCGAAGGGTTGGTGGTGGAGTGGCATCTCACAAATGGTGGGAGAGGCCTACTAGACAAATGGAGGGTACGAGTGCAATATCACTAAGAGAGGGCGGGGATGTCTGTCTTTCTATGCACGTGCGTGTGAGAGACGGGTCCGGAGGTATGCAAGGATTATGAGGGGAGACGATATGGTTGTGGCAAGCATACGTTACTACATAGGAAGATCAACTGTCGTGTGTCCAAGAAAGGGAGAGACATAACTAGTGAGGTAAGTCTATCGGTGCGTGGGGAAAAGAATTATAATCGACCTAGCTATATGTAGGGAGATCAGTACGTATACATGCGTGCATGTGTTAGAAGCAAATAAGGTCCAAAGATACAGATAGGGGGAGAGGGGTGCCGCTAGGAGGTGGTGCGAGAGGCCTACTATGTCGAGGCGGGAGGAGTGTGCGACTATGAGATCGATGAAAACACGGGCGGAAGTGTGCACCTGCGTGGAACTGTATTGGACATAGGGGCATGGACGGTGAGAAGAGAAGAGGGGAAGTATGTGTTTGTGGTAGGCACACTTGGCTAGAGAGGTATATCGACCGGTGTGTGCCGGAAAGAAGGAGTCGGGGGGCCTACACACACCACGGGTGAACGACCTAAAGAGAAATAACGAACGTGCGTGATGGAGGGGACGCTAAGGGAGGGTGAGAGGGGGCGGGCGTGTCCATGCACGGTAGAAAATTAGCGCTAGCTAGCTACAAAGAGAAGAGGATCGTGAAGGTGTTAAAGACGAACATAGATCATAATTCATTATAAAAAAGTGGATACGGATACTTGAAGAAGATATCATAATGTAGAACATTGATTATAATTTGGGCTAATGTGTGGCTTTTGCAGCTCAGGGCTAAATACTTGTCATAATATAGGGGGCGGGGCACTATACTTTTTGTGATAAACACGATGTACGTATGGAACATGGTTTAGATTATGAATATATAGTTAGTACATCAAATGTACTATTATTTGGAATCAGCATCAAGTGTATTCAAAAGATTGAATTCGAGTTCATATAGTACACATAGTTCATATCTATCTCTATAGTAATAATGTGGTGTGTTGTTAAGGTAATACACGAATGATGGTTGAAGTTGGCAACAATCATGATTGTAGATTCTTATTGAAATAGAGAAACGAATTCAAATTCAGTTCAAATTGTAGCGGTAGTATAAACATTTGGAATGCAGTAAAATGTTGGTATGAGTAGGTTACATGCATTATACAGCCAGTGAAAAAATTAATTAGACATAACATGGATTCATACTCTCTCTTTGTGTAGCTTTGAATAGCATTTCTATAGTAAAATGGGACAAGACTCTCTCTTTGTGTGGTGTGAATAGTTTTATTTTTTTTCGTTTTTTTCGTTGAGGGAAGTGCGAATTGATTTGGTACGTACAAGTACAGTATTACACGTTAGGCTTGTCCCTAAAATTCAACCCGCGCCTTGTTATATCCTGAAAATTCTGATATCGTGCTCCCAAAACTGGCGCCTTCACAACCCGCGCCTTGCTATCCTGAAATTACAACGCACGTGAAAACTCCCTCCAGCTGCCAAATCCCAACACGCGAAATCCCCCTTCTAACCCTGAGCCGAAAGGGCCGCTAGTTCAAATCGGTGGGGGTACTTTTGTAACACACCCTACATTTTGGACAAGTGCGTTCCTAGGTCATGGTCCCCCCCCTCCCATTGCCTCCTTTTCGCCATTCAAAATCTGGCCGCCATAACCTCTCCGCTCCAGCCGCAAAACCCCACCCTCCTCCGTCCGCCACCTCCACGCTGCCCAGCAAGAGCCTCTTCCCCGACGACGTTGTCCACCGCAATAGCTCGACGTCCCTCATCTGCCTCCCCAGATGAGGATCCGTCGTCCATCCCGTCGTCCCGCCGGTTTAGCCGCCCCGTCCTCCACCTCCAAGGAGCTGCTCTGATGATCGCCTTGTCTATCACGGCTGCTCCATCCTCACAGCGCCGCCTTAACCTGCTCCACCGAAACCGCAACATCCTCACCAACTCCTCGGACGAAGTCGAGGCCTACTCGGAGCCACCAAAGTGGTTGTACACTCATCGCATCGCACTTTCTCCTTAACTCGACCTCCCGGCGCCGACGATGCTCCATCCCGCACTCCCATGGAGCGGCTACCTCGAAGCCGGCGCCGCGGGCGACATCTCCACGGCGGCTCTCCCCAGTGCGTGGCCCCTTCGGCAGCGGCGTCCATACCAGCCGGATCTGCTGCTGCTGCTCCGGCTATCGCTCGGTCGCTCGCGCTGCTGCTGCTGCTCTGGCTCTTGCCCGCTCGCTCGCCCAGCTGCTGCTGCTCCGGCTCTCGCTCGCGCAGCTGCTGCTGCTGCTGCCCGAGCTCTCGCTCACTCGCTTGTGATGCTGCTGCTGCTACTCCGGCTCTTGCTCGCGCTGCTACTGCTGCTACGGTTCTCGCTCGCGTTGCTGCTCTCCCCCTCGCTCGTGATGCTGCTCTGCTTCAATTTAGCTACACTTCAATCGACTGAATCGACTTTTGGGTCAGTCGATTTTCAGGGGGTGGTGGGTCTCGCCAGAGTTAAGGAAGAGCCACCCGCAGCGGGAAGGGGGGGCTCACCGGAGAGATACCCCACTATCTATCTTAGGGTTCTGGGTGGGGTGC
>NC_057808.1:282152979-282222128 GCF_018294505.1 Triticum aestivum | reverse complement strand
GCGGCGGACCGACGGTGGGGAGTTCTTTCGAGGCGGTGGCGGACCGGCGGTGGGGAGTTGTTTCGGGGCGGCGAGGCGGCGGTGGGAAGTTGTTTCGGGACGGCGAGGCGGCGCGGGGTTCGGCCAGTGGTGGCTGGCGGCTCAAGGGGGTGCAGGTCGAAGATGAACTGCAGGCCCTCCCTAAACTATCCCATGTGAAGTGCGCCTCTGCTACCATTGTGTTCAGTTTTGACAGTAACATTCAGATTCCACAGTAAATTTCAGTTTCGATAGTTAAGTTCAGAATCAATAGTTTTTACCTCATCTGTTGTAGTCAGGTGGTTTTTGGTGATGTAAATTTTACATCTATCACTTTTTGGTAATGCATTTTACATCATCTATTGGAGATGCTATTAAAATCCCACTTGAGATTAACGATGTCTGTCTTGTGCTGCTTCAGCCTTGACATCTTACGGCTCACCAGGGCTGCACCAAGGACGGAACGATCCATCACAACAGAGCAGTGCCCCGGACGCCGTCTACAGATTCCTCATATCTTCCTCCACACCTCCGACAGCCACCTCTGGCTCAACTTCTTCAGCGACCAACCCAATGATGCTGAGGTCGACACGGCTACGGAAAAGAGGTTGTACACTTGGCGCATCACTTATTACTCTACATTCATGTCGATCCATTAGGGCTATTGTGGTTCAACGGAAAAACATAGCAATAGGAAATTTTCCTATGGCACTCTACTATTCAATTATTCATGCATTTTGTTGAAAGCAATGGAGCAAAACATCCACCTGGACCTACTTTTCAAAATCCCATGCATGAAAACAAGACCAAGTGCATTAGTGGCAGAATAACATTCTAACTGTACACGCTTTCATATGGTTTCACATTATTTTGGCCATGTTTCTTTGCATTCCTCTGCTCCTCCTTTTCCTGTGAACCAAACACCCAAGTTGACAGAAATCCTGTGTTCACAAAAGCTCTGTTTCCCATGCGCATTCCTATCCTATTCCGGTGTTTTTCCTCCTATCCCTGCGTTTTTAGAATCATGCAAGCCAAATGAGCCCTTACAGAATTACTTTAGTTATAGGTAGGTGTCGAAGAAAACTTTGTGTGGTTTGCCCTGCTCCTGCCGTGATGTCGTCCACCTCACCTGAGCTGCTCCATCGACATAAGCATCCACCAAACTAGACATCACGCCTCCTGGCTGTCTTTCGCCGCCTCAGATCTCCTTCCCTGCCGCCGGCACCCACCGCAACGGCATCACCATCATCGACTCGGCAGATGAACTTGAGGATTACACGGGTCCACAAGAGAGGTTGCACTCTTTTGTTTCTGCTTATGTTATGCATTGCTTAATATTACCTGCTACTTTATTGTCCTGTTCACCTCTTAGACTCCAGGTCAGCTCCAAATTGATGTTCAAACTTGAGTTCTAAATTAGTTGTGGGGCACATATCGAGGCAGCAATGAATAGTACATCTGTCTAATATGTGCTTCACCTAGGGTATGCCTATGTTGTTCATCTTGGGTGGGAAACAAATAGTAAAGCAATCATCATCTGTTTTTTTAAATTAAAGCAGTCATCAGCCTGCTATCATAATTTTTGGATCCATCCACTAGTTGTTACCATTACTCTAGATTGTTACCATTACTCTAGATTTCTGGATGCTCTCCTTACATAATCTCACTATATTTTTTGTATGCATGTCAGATATTGTACGCAGTCATGCTGAACATGTAGAGAAAATGTCGGGGTAAATGGCCACGGGTAGCCTAACCGACTACCCCTGGCTCTTCAGAAAATTTATCAGGCCTTTGGGCCTTCAAGCACTCCAAGCATTTGGGCCGCCTTCCCCGGCCAGCTACCACTGAAGCCGACTCCCGGAAGGCGACCCAGCCGCACCGACTCCAAGAAGCCGGCCAAGAAGGACGCCGACTCTTAGAGGCCGGCCAAGACCACAACCACTCCTACATAACGACGACCTGACGGGGCATGGCCACAGTGCGGCTCACGACCCCCGAAGCCCGAGGCGGGCATGGCTACAGGAGGCCGTACGGGAGGGATGTCTCCCGTGCGGCCAGGCAGTGTAGCCACGCCAGCTACGACGTCATCCACGACCCCCTCCTGTATGGCCCAAGGACTGCGGGCCCCTTCAGCCAGAGAGAGGCGTGAAGGCGGCCCGGCTCTTCCTAGTCGGCCGAGAGTATAGCCGGCCTCCAGAAGCCGGCCACTCCCTTCCTCGAAGCAGGAGCCCCATTAAGGAGACAAGACGAGGTGAGGCTACAGTGATAGCCCCCGAGGCGGCCCACTGTAGCCACGCTCACCTCGACAAAGCCCTCATCATCAGAGGCGCGACTACAGTAAGCAGCCGCCGACAAAGCCCTAGGCGGTGGGACCGGCCTGTCGACCAAGTAGCCGGCAGCCGGCTGGACCCACCAGTCGGCGGGACCCAGCAGCCGGCGGAGAAGCCGGCGAGCATAGACACTAACGGCTGGGACCAGATCCCAGTCGGATTACCATTGTACCCCCAGGGGGTAGGCCTATATAAACCCCCCGGAGCACCCATGCAAAGGGTTCGCACCTCTGCACGTTTGGCTTCCAAGCATAGCACACACACATACCATAGATAGAGAGAAGCAAGAGCTAGCCTTGTTCTTCTTCTCCCCTGATCCCAACAGCTCTAGGAGCGATTGTAGCTACCCCTTATCGATCTAGTGATCATGCAGAGACCCCGCAGAGCAGGACTAGGGGTGTTATCTCCTCGGAGAGCCCCGAACCTGGGTAAGATTCGCCGGCGTGCATGTCTTCGCCTCATCCCGTTTCCAGGCACCGGCGACGTTTTATTGGCTCCCACAATGATAAGCCATCCCTTGGCATATGTCGCACCAACCACCCGACATTTGGCGCCCACCGTGGGGCCAGGTGCACCGTTGTCCGGAGACCTGTTCTGGACGGGAACCCTCTTCCTTCCCCGCGAGCGCAGCCAGCCTGCTGCGCCCGATGGCGTTTGCTCCGACGCGCTGCAAAGCGTCGACGACGCCTGCGCAGCAAGCCGCCTCGCCGAGCTGCTCAGCGAGACTCGCATCTCCGACGAGCCTATGTCCGACGCAGGCACCGACTACCCCGAGAGCCGCCTCGTCAGCCTCCTCCACCAACTTCACGTCTCCAGCGAGCCTGCTGCGGACATGGAGTCGGTTGGCTCCAACGACCCGATGCTCATCGACTCCGACACCGCGTCGCTCGACGCTTACCCCTCCGACGTGGTGGTCTTCGACGACCCCCTTCCTCGAGCTGACAGCGGCAGCAGCGCTGTCACCGAAGTGCTGGTCATCAGCCACGTCTCCAACTCGGGCGAGGACGCCCGCAACGCTCAGCAAGCGGCGATGCACGACCTCTCCATCCCCATCCCGGCCGACGCCGACGCCGAGACCCTGGAGGCACGCCGTCTTGCCCTCATCACGGAGAGCAAGAAGATAGCCTCGATGAGACGCCTCGCTGAGGCCCACCAGCGCGAAGTCGACCGCGCCGCCTTCGGGACGCCGCCGCCCAGCGGTCCGAGCCGAGCCGGCTTCGTCCAGAAGCGCGGCGCAGCCGTTGCCGGCATGCTGGGCGCAGATCGCCCCGTCTACGCCACCCCTCTCGAGAATCTGCGAGCCGCTCAGGCGGCTGCAGAGGAGCTCAATGGGCTGGGAGCTGATGAGCTCCCCTACATGACAAGACAGATCCAGCAGCTGATCGACGCGGCTGCAGAACGGCACGAAGCCGGCGCCCGAGCTGATAGTCATCCCCCACGCCGGGAGCACGCCGCGACGTCCCGCTCGCCGACTGTGAGCGGCACGCGCCAGAAGAAAGACAAGGAGCCGGCTGCCAGCCGCAGCCGGACTCGCATCACTATCGAGCGCGACGCGGATGGCCGCCCTCGGGCGGTCGAACACCAAGGAAACCTGCCGCCTCCCCCGCCTCGAAGAGAAAGACGCCTCACTCCGCCGCCCATCACGCATCCGACTCTTGGCGACCGACTCGGCCGCCGAGAAGGAGTCGGCGAGAGTGACGCCCGCCACAGGATCGACCGCCTTGCTCGATCCTTGGCGTTAGAAGAAGAAGACGATGTCGGCCCGCCATGCTTTGGCCCCCGCATCCGCGACGAGCCCTTCCCCAAAGGGTTCTCGCTCCCCAGAGACACACCCAAGTACAACGGCTCAGTGAAGCCGGAAGATTGGCTCATCGACTACTCCACAGCCGTCAGCATCGCCAACGGCAATCGGCGCGTCGCCGTGAAGTACGTCCCCTTGATGCTGCAAGGCACGGCGCGCACGTGGCTCAACAGCCTCAAGCCCTACAGCATCAACAGCTGGCTGGACTTCACCGAATTCTTCGTCCGCAACTTCACCAGCACCTACAAGCGGCCTCCCAAGCCTCGCCAGCTCTCCCTCTACGTCCAAGGGCCCAACGAGTCGACCCGCGACTACCTCACGTGATGGGCCGAGCTCCGCAACTCCTGCGAGGGAGTGCACGAGGTCCAGGCCATCGAATACTTCACCGCTGGGTGCCGAGAGGGCACCCTCCTCAAGCACCGACTCCTCTGCGACGAGCCGGCTACCCTCGATGAGTTGCTGATCACCGGCGACAAGTACGCCACTGCCGACTCCTCCATGAAGACCGAGCTCCGAGTGGACGCCTCGGGGAAAATAGTTGCTCCGGCTCCCAAGACGCCGGCTGGCGACCCTAACCGGCGCCCCTACCAGAACGACCACAAGCGCAAGGGCCCCATGCCGACTTCCTCTAGTCGGCAGGTGGCCACAATTGAAGACGAGCAGCCCGAGGAACGGCCCGCTCCCAAGAAGAAGGGTGGCCGGCCGCCCTGGCAGTCGTCCTTCTCCTACGAACAAGCACTCGATGCTCCCTGCAAGTTCCACAGCGGCGCGAAGCCGTCCAACCATACAACACGGAAATGCCACTGGCTCACCCGCATCACCAAGGGTGAAGGGATGGTGCCGCCTCCGCCTCCCGGCCCGCCGCCTCCAGCTCCCCAGCAGCCGGCGGCCCGGCCGGCAGTCGGCGCCATCCAAGACGAGTTCCCCGAAGCGCACGACGCCTACGTCGTCTTCACGAGTCAAGTCGACGACAAGCGCAGCCGATGCCGGCAACACCAAGAAGTAAACGCAGTCGCCTCTAGCACCGCCGAATTCATGCACTGGTCGGAAAAGCCCATCAGCTGGAGCCAGGCTGACCACCCAGAGGTAATGCCTTCGCCTGGCTCCTATGGTATGGTCTTGGACGTCACCCTTGCGACGGAGAGGCGAGCTGCCAGATTTTCCCGCGTCCTGATAGACGGCGGAAGCAGTATCAACATACTGTACCGCGACACCATGGACAAGCTGAACATCAAAGCAAAGCAGCTCATGCCGAGCCGCACCGTCTTCCATGGTATCGTACCCGGCCTATCTTGCTCCCCAATCGGCAAGGTCAAAATGGATGTTCTCTTCGGGGACAAAGATCACTTTCGCCGGGAAGCAATATGGTTCGAGGTGGTGGATCTGGAGAGCCCCTATCATGCGCTACTTGGTCGACCTGCGTTGGCCAAATTCATGGCTGTGCCCCACTATGCTTACCTGAAGATGAAGATGCCGAGCTCGAAGGGGATCGTCATGGTAGCCGGCGACTGCAAGAAGTCCATCAAGTGTGCCATGGCCAGCAGCCGGCTGGCCGAGTCCCTCGTGGTGGCCGAAGAGAAGAAGATGTTGGAACGGGTTGTGGCCATGGCCGGCAAGCAGCCGGCCCTGTCCCCCAACCCCAAGGACTGTGATGCGCAGGGCTCCTTCCAGCCTGCGAAAGAGACGAAGAAGATACCTCTGGACCCGGAGCACCCGGAGAGGTTCGCCGTGATTGGGGCGAACTTGGATAGTAAATAGGAAGGCGAGCTCGCCGACTTCCTCCGTGAGAATCGAGACATCTTTGCATGGTCCCCAAAGGACATGCCGGGTGTCCCGAAGGATTTCGCCGAGCACAAATTACATGTCCGAGCTGATGCGAAGCCGGTCAGGCAACCCCTCCGCCGACTATCAGAAGAGAAGCGAAGAATCGTGGGAGAAGAGATAGCCCAGCTCCTTGCAGCCGGCTTCATCATGGAAGTGTTCTTTCCAGAATGGCTTGCCAATCCAGTTCTGGTTTTGAAGAAGAATAACAAGTGGCGCATGTGTATAGACTACACAAGTTTGAACAAGGCCTGCCCAAAGGATCCGTTTGCTTTGCCACGGATTGACCAAGTGATAGACTCCACAGCCGGATGCGAGCTGTTATGTTTTTTGGATGCATACTCAGGGTATCATCAGATCAAGTTGGACCCGGCTGACCGCATGAAGACTGCCTTCATCACACCCTTTGGAGCTTTCTGCTACCTGACAATGACATTCGGCTTGAGAAATGCCGGTGCCACTTTTCAGCGTTGCATGCAGAAATGTCTCTTGAAACAACTCGGCAGAAATGCCCACGTCTACGTAGACGACATTGTGGTGAAGACAGAAAAGTGCGGTACCTTGCTGGAAGACCTGAAGGAATCATTTGCCAACTTGCGCCGATTCCAGATCAAGCTCAACCCCGAGAAGTGCGTGTTCGGAGTACCAGCCGGCCAGCTGCTAGGCTTCCTGGTCTCCGAACGCGGCATTGAGTGCAACCCTGTCAAGATCAAAGCCATCGAGAGGATGGAGATTCCCACCAAGCTGCGAGATGTGCAGAAGTTCACTGGCTGCTTAGTCCCCCTGAACTGTTTTATTAGCCGACTAGGAGAGAAGGCCCTCCCCCTGTACCGACTCATGAAGAAGTCCACTCACTTTGAGTGGAATGATCAAGCCGACCAAGCCTTCCATGTGTTGAAGAAAATGTTGACCACTCCGCCTGTCCTGGCTGCGCCGACTGAGAAGGAGCCCATGCTCCTCTACATCGCCGCGACAAGCTGAGTCGTCAGCACTGTTGTTGTGGTCCAGCGCCCGGAGGAAGGCCGAGCCCAGCTGGTCCAGAGGCCGGTCTACTATCTCAGCGAAGTACTGTCCATCTCAAAGCAAAACTACCCGCACTACCAGAAGATGTGCTATGGGGTGTACTTCGCTGCCAAGAAATTGAAGCCCTACTTCCAAGAGCACCCCATCACGGTCGTGTGCACTGCCCCGCTCGCCGAGATCATAGGCAGCCGGGATGCATCCGGCCGGGTGGCCAAATGGGCCATTGCCTTGGCGCCCTACACGATCTTCTATCAACCCCGCACCGCCATCAAGTCACAAGCATTGGCCGACTTCCTCGTCGACTGGGCCGAGACCCAGTACTTACCACCGGCTCCCGACTCCACCCATTGGTGGATGCACTTTGACGGGTCCAAGATGCGCACCGGCTTGGGAGCCGGCATCGTCCTCACCTCTCCCAAAGGCGACAAGCTCAAGTACACGCTGCAGATCCACTTTGCCTCCAACAACGTGGCCGAGTACGAGGCGCTCGTACATGGGCTCCGGCTAGCCAAAGAACTCGGCATACGCCGGATCCTGTGCTACGGCGACTCAGACTTGGTGGTCCAGCAATCATCTGGTGACTGGGACGCCAAGGACGCAAACATGGCAAGCTACTGTTTCCTCGTCCAGCAGATGAGCGGATACTTCGAAGGGTGCGAGTTCCTTCACGTGCCAAGGGCCGACAACGACCAAGCAGATGCCCTAGCACGGATCGGCTCCACCCGACAAGCCATACCGACTGGCGTCTCCCTCCAGCGCCTCCTCAAGCCGTCCATCAAGCCGTCTCTAGAGTCGGATTCCATCTTCGTACCGCCTACGCCAGAAACAGCCGGATCCGGCTCAAGAAATCCCGCAGGCGGCACGGGGACTTCGACGACTGCCCCGGGGACTGACGTAGTCACACCCGGCCTAGGGACCTCAGAGCCCGGCCCGGGGACTGCAGCAGTCGGCCCGGGGACTGCAACGACGCAAGAAGTGGTGGTCGACTCCAACGCAACACCCAACCCACCCACCCGAGTCATGGTGGCCACATTAACTGCAGAAGAAGTCACAGCTCCCTCATGGGCCCAGCCCATCCTCAAGTTCCTAGTCAGCAGAGAGCTGTCGGCCGATGAGATCGCAGCAAGACTAGTGCAGCGACGAGCCGCAGCATACACAATAATCAACAGGGAGCTTGTGAAGCGCAGCGTCACTGGAGTCTTCCAGCGTTGCGTCGAGCCAGAAAAAGGAGTGGCAATCCTCAAAGACATCTACCAAGGCGAATGCGGCCATCACGCCGCCTCAAGATCCCTCGTGGCCAAGGCTTTCCGCCATGGGTTCTTCTGGCCGACTGCCTTGGAGGATGCTAAAGAAATAGTCAAGACCTGCAGAGGATGTCAAGTCTTCACTTCCAAACAACACCTGCCGGCTTCTGCCCTCAAGACCATTCCCCTCACCTGGCCTTTTGCCGTCTGGGGACTGGACATGGTGGGCCCTTTCAAGACAGCCCGCGGCGGCTTGACACACCTACTCATTGCTGTGGACAAGTTCACAAAGTGGATTGAAGCCAAGCCAATTAAGAAGCTGAACGGGCCGACTGCCGTGACATCATCACCGACATCACTACTCGGTACGGCGTGCTGCACAGCATCATCACCGACAACGGCACGAACTTCGCCAAAGGCGCACTGGCACGTTTCTGCGCGACATAGGGCATCCGACTGGACTTAGCGTCCGTTGCCCACCCGCATTCTAACGGCCAGGTCGAGCGAGCAAATGGACTTATCCTCTCCGGCATCAAACCTTGATTGGTTGTACCACTGAAGCGATCGGCCGGCTGCTGGCTCGAAGAGCTGTCGGCTGTCCTCTGGAGTCTGCGCACTACACCCAACAAGTCAACCGGCTTCACTCCATTCTTCCTTGTGTATGGTGCCGAGGCTGTCATCCCAACAGACATCGGGTTCGACTCGCCTCGGATCACCATGTACACGGAGGAGGAAGCCAAAGAAGCAAGAGAAGACGGCGTCGACCTACTGGAAGAAGGCCGGCTGTTGGCCTTCAGCCGGTCCGCCATCTACCAGCAAGGCCTGCGCCGCTACTACAACCGCAAGGTCAAGCCAAGATCCTTCCAAGAGGGCGACCTTGTGCTCCGGCTGATCCAGCGAACAGCCGGCCAGCACAAGCTCTCGGCCCCTTGGGAAGGCCCCTTCGTCGTCAGCAAGGCACTCGGCAACGACTTCTACTACTTGATCGACGCGCAAAAACCAAGAGCACGCAAGAGAGACGACTCCGGCAAGGAGTCGGAGCGACCATGGAACGCAAATCTCCTAAGACGATTTTACAGCTGAAAAGCAGTATGTATCACGCTACCCCTTTTTGTATTAAGTTACAAACCAACAGGCCCCCCGAACAGTACTCGGGGACTGCCTTTTATTTATCTATGAATGACGAGTATCATATCCATGAATGTATTATCACATTTTGAATTCTTGTCCGGCACCGGGTCCGACTAGTCGGCCCGGGGACTGGCCGCCTTGAGCTATATTCTAAGTTCTTCCCGAAGTCAGTAAAGTAGTGTGCCGGCTCCCAAGTCCTCCCTTGTTGAAAGTCGCAGCTCAAAGAACCGACTGTCCGACTAGCAAGAGGAAAGACAGAAAGGACGCCCACACGAAAAACGGCTAAGGAACAACTAACCTATATAGCAAAGAGACGGCCTCCATATACGCCTGCCGGCTGTCACAGCAGCCGGCTGGCCGGCTTCCTAAAAAACTTAGCTTAAGTCCAGTAGAGCTAAAAGTACTTCCCCCTCCCCAACCGGCCAGGTACTCCCCGGCTACAGATTGCAGAGCAACTGTTTGACTAGGGAGGCGACAACCAAGGGAGGGCGGCAAAGGAAAAAAGCAGAAGGACAAAAAGCGAAAGTACAAGGAAAAACCGATTGCATAACTTATATACATAAAGCCGCCTAAAGGCTGGCTACAGTCTTGAGTTTGAATACACCCAGTGGGTGGAATTGTGCAAACTTAACCAAACATTGTTCAAAAGTAACAAGACAGGAAAACAAAGAAAGAAGACTAAAGCACGACTTGGAGGCCGAGCTGGTTGGTGAAGGCAGCTCGCCGGCTGAAGGAGTGGCCGCCTAGCTGGTCCCGGCTTGACCGCCTCCCGCGGCAGGAGACGCACTCGCACGCGACGTAGTGCTGGAGGCGCGGTCAGGCTGGCCGGCTACTCCACCAGCCGGCTCAGCGTCTTCACCTTCCTCCTCCTCCTCTTCGCCCTCGTCGCTGGAGTCGATCTCCTCCGCCGAGTCCTCGCCATGCGCCGGGTCCAGCCCGAACCAATCTTCCGGCTGGGCGACTCCATTATCGTCCACCTCAGGGGCGAAGACGTTGGTGTCGGTGTAGTCGGCGATCGCCGAAGCTCGCCGAATGATGGCCGGCCGCGCCGGCTCCAGCTCCGTGTCGGCTTGCTGCCGCCAGGTCGACAGCTGGTCCAGGTTCAGGCCGGGATACCAGGCCTTGACGAACTCCAGCGCCCGCCTGGCGCCGGAGCGAGCCGCTGACGCCTTCCAAGCCTCGAAGCGGCCGACCGCCACCTCCAGCCAGTCGGCGGTCCGACTGGGAGTGCGCGGGACCACTTGGCCGGGCCAGAGGGCGGCCAAGACCGCCGACCCGGCACGCTGAAGCCGGCGGAGCAGCCTGTGAGCCGGCTGGATGCGAGCCTGGATCGCCAGGAGCTGCTCCTCCAGCGAGCGGCAGGCGGTTGGCGAGATCTCGAAGCCGGCTTGCCTCTTCGCCTGGCGACGGGCTTCGATGGCTTGGTTGGCGGCAGTGGAATAGCCGGGGAAGTACTCTGCGCGAAGAAGAAAAGAAAAGAAGAGCACCAAAATGAGAAAAACGAGCCGAAGTGGCAGATGGCAAGAAAGGATGAAGGGGTGGACGACTTACCGTCAACCAGGTCCTCAATCTGGCCATAGCCGGAGACCAGAGTCTGCCTGGCCTCTGCCCAACCGGCCGCTTCCGTCTCGAACTCGGCCTGGAGGGCGGCTTCGTGATCCTGCGCAGCCTTCAGCGCAGCCTTATGGCCCTCCTCCTGGTCGGCCAACTTCTTGACCAGACGGTCGCGCTCCTGCACCAAGGCGGCGAGCTCCGCGTCCTTGGCACGAAGAGCAGTCTGGGACTCCCCCAGCTGTGCCCTCAGACTGGCGTTGGCCGCTGCAGAGATAGAAGAAGAAGAACAACAATGAGAAATTACCAAGGAAGATCCAGTCGGCCCGAATCTCGGGGACTAAACCCAGTGGGTGCGCTGACGCGCCCCCACATGAGATAAAGATCAAGTTACATACCTCGGCTTTCAGTGAGATCGGCGGTCTTCTGAGTCAGCTCCCGAGCCTGGGAGTTGAAGGCGGCCGCTCGGAGGTTGTGGTAGTCCTGCAAGACGGACAGAAGACCGAAGTGAGAACAAAGCAGCAAAAACAAAAATCTCCAAGAAGTTCCAAGCCGCCTGCTCAGCAGCCGACTCGGAACTCGGGGACTACACCCAGTGGGTGCGCTGACGCGCCCCCACGAGAGAAATCAAGATCAAAAAACAACAAGATGAGAATACTAACCCGGATGGCTGCCCGCGTGGCGAGGAATTCGTCGGTGAAATGCCTCAGCGCCGCGGCTTGGCTTTGCAGCCGAGTCCGGACGTCTTGTGCAGCGACGTTCACCACGGCTGACCCTCCGCCCGGCGTCCACCCCGAGGTAGCGCTGGCCGCCTCCGCGTCTCGGGCCGACGAGATGGAGCCCACGGCCGGTTGAGGCTCCGATGCAGTCTTCTGCGGTTCAGCCGCGGCCTTCCCCGCGCGCCGGCTTGGCGGAACCCGGACCGCCACCTCAGCCCCCGCGGCCGGCTCGCCCCCCGCCGACTGTGCGGGCGCAGGCTCAGGCTGGCGGCCTTGGGTCGTCCTAGTCGGAGGAGTCGGCCCCGGCGCCTCCCCCAAGATGACGACGTCATCGCCGCTTCCTCCCAGCCCCGGCTGGGAACCGCTGGCTCCCCCCGGCGAGGGATCCACGTCCCCGGGCACCATGGTGCGCAGGGGGTGACCATCAAGGCCTCCCCTGCTGCCGCTTCGGCCTCGGCCTCTGCCTGGGCCTTGGCTGCGGCCTCGGCGAGCGCCTTCGCCGCCTCCTCCTCCCGAGCTGCCTGGGCGGCGGCTGCCCTCCGTGCCTCCGCCTCCCGCACTTCCTGTTCCTCCCGCGCCTCCCGCGCGTTCCTTTCCGTCGCCTCCAGGAGGGCGGCGCGGGGATCTACGCGGCGGGTGGTGCTCCCAGAGCCCCCTGGCGACTCGATGACGGAGCCGGCGTCCGCCCGCTCAAGTGATAGCGGAGCTCTGACCATTGAAAAAGAAGACGAAGACTCAAGAACCATCAAAGGAAAGAAAGAAGGACAGTACGAAGAAAGAGAAAACTTACGCTGACACAGTCTGCGGCTGCTTCACCACTTTGCGGAAGCGAGCCGCCTTCGCGGCCGCCTCTTCCCGCCTGGTGGCTGCCGCCCCACCCCTGGGCTTCTTCGTCCGGCTGCCGAACATGCCCTGGGTGGCGCGACGTTTCTGGCCTCTACCCCGAGCAGGCTGCGCGCCGGAGGAGCCCGCGCCGCGCCCAGAGGCCGGCTAACGGGGCGGGACGGCTTCGGCTTCGTCCTCGTCCAGCCAGTCATCGAAGGTCGCGGTGAACCCGGAGCGGCCTGCGTCCCCGCCGGCTTGGCCGCCGGCCGGCTCGGCGGCATCCTCCATATGGACCGCCCCCAGGTCGGGGTCATCCTGGTCATGTTCGGTCCGGTCGGGGACGAAGCGGCGCTCCATGTTCGCCCCGCCAGCCGGCCGGAGCAGAGGACTCTGCCAAAGAGCAAGCCGACTGAATTAGAGTCGGCCCAGAGGAACTCGACGACAAAGCTGAGAGAGAGAAAGAGAAAAGAGACAAGGGAAGCGTACCGTAGGCGGAGGATTGGCGCGGCTTTAGGGCTCCTTGCCGAATTGCCAGTCTGCGGAAAGCTGGCAGTTGGCGAGGTAGTTCACCATGTCGGCGGCGTCAGGCTGCGGCATCTCCTTGGTGCACATCCGGCTCGGATCGAGCTGGCCGCTCATCTGACAGATCAGATGAGGCCGGATCTGGAGCGGAAGGACCCGGCGCGTGACGAACGCGGCCAGGAGGTCGGGCCCCGTCAGGCCCTCCGACTGGACCATCACCCGCAGGGGGGCGATCGCAGCGTTTCCTCCCGGCGACAGCGTCACGGCCCGGAAGGACCACTGGGGGAGCCTGCCCGCCGGCGGGCCGGCCACGTAGGCCGGAAAGTTGAGGTAGTCGCCCCGGGGAGTGATGCTCCGCACGTAGAAATATGACTTCTGCCACTTCTTCACCGATTGGATCAGGGTGATGATGGGGAAGGGGTTGTCGGCGCCTGATCTCCGCGACGCGATGAAGGCACCGGTCTGAGCCGGCACGCCCCGCACGCGTGTACCCAGCTTCGACTGGAAGAACTCCCCCCAGAGCTCGAGGGTGGGGAGGACGCCAAGATAGCCCTCGCACAGGGTGACGAAGCCCGACAGCAGCACCACCGCGTTGGGGGTGAGGTGGTGCGGCTGGAGTTGATAGAAGTCCAGCCAGGAGCGGAAGAAGGCGCTCACTGGCAGGCCGAAGCCGCGCAGGAAATGCGAGCGGAAGACCACCCACTCGCCCTCCCGCGGCGCCGGCCTGACCTCCTTCTCCGGCGCGAGGCGGACCTCCACTTTGTCCGCGCTGGGCAAACGCCGGGTGTCGTGGAGGAAGTCGATGTGGTCGTTGTGAACGATGGAGCCATCCCAATCCCCGCCAAGCTGCTCTACGTGGGGAGGCATAGCGGAAGCTAGCACGGCGGCGGAGGAGCGTGCGGAGGAAGAGCGCGGCGGCGAGGCGCTGTCGCGAGAACGAGCAAGGCCAGAAGACGGTGGAAGTAGGAGGAGCGTGCGAGGGCCTGCCGCCCTCCACCTCCCCCTACTTATAGCCTCATGCGGCCGAAGAGGCCGGACGTGGGGGGAGAGACGTGGGATTAACTGCGCCCACTCCCCCCACGTCTCGCATTTATTACGCACAAGTGCGAGCCGAAACTGCCGCACGGAACGTGCGGGCGGTTTCGGGATGCAAAGGATCCGCGCCTGGGCCGGGGCGCGGACATGGCGGGCCCCCTCTCTGAGGCGACGTCCCGTCACGCGCGTGGGCTGGCAGGCTTTCCGGCCACGTGGCGCGCCAACGGCCCGAGGCCAGCCCGCGACCCGGTGCGCGTCCCTGCGGGTTCCCGCCTCCCGACTCCGGAAGAATTCGACTAAGGCGGCACACCTGATCGAGGCCGGCTCCCAGCTGCCGGCTCGTCACGATAGGAAGCTGATCGAGCTTCTTGAACCCCACTCCACCTCGAAGCTCAACCAGCTTCGGGGACTACTGTCGGGGTAAATGGCCACGGGTAGCCTAACCGACTACCCCTGGCTCTTCAGAAATTTATCAGGCCTTTGGGCCTTCAAGCACTCCAAGCATTTGGGCCGCCTTCCCCGGCCAGCTACCACTGAAGCCGACTCCCGGAAGGCGACCCAGCCGCACCGACTCCAAGAAGCCGGCCAAGAAGGACGCCGACTCTTAGAGGCCGGCCAAGACCACAACCACTCCTACATAACGACGACCTGACGGGGCATGGCCACAGTGCGGCCCACGACCCCCGAAGCCCAAGGCGGGCATGGCTACAGGAGGCCGTACGGGAGGGATGTCTCCCGTGCGGCCAGGCAGTGTAGCCACGCCAGCTACGACGTCATCCACGACCCCCTCCTGTACGGCCCAAGGACTGCGGGCCCCTTCAGCCAGAGAGAGGCGTGAAGGCGGCCCGGCTCTTCCTAGTCGGCCGAGAGTATAGCCGGCCTCCAGAAGCCGGCCACTCCCTTCCTCGAAGCAGGAGCCCCATTAAGGAGACAAGACGAGGTGAGGCTACAGTGATAGCCCCCGAGGCGGCCCACTGTAGCCACGCTCACCTCGACAAAGCCCTCATCATCAGAGGCGCGGCTACAGTAAGCAGCCACCGACAAAGCCCTAGGCGGTGGGACCGGCCTGTCGACCAAGTAGCCGGCAGCCGGCGGGACCCAGCAGCCGGCGGAGAAGCCGGCGAGCGTAGACACTGACGGCTGGGACCAGATCCCAGTCGGATTACCATTGTACCCCCGGGGGGTAGGCCTATATAAACCCCCCGGAGCACCCATGCAAAGGGTTCGCACCTCTGCACGTTTGGCTTCCAAGCATAGCACACACACACATACCATAGATAGAGAGAAGCAAGAGCTAGCCTTGTTCTTCTTCTCCCTTGATCCCAACAGCTCTAGGAGCGATTGTAGCTACCCCTTATCGATCTAGTGATCATGCGGAGACCCCGCAGAGCAGGACTAGGGGTGTTATCTCCTCGGAGAGCCCCGAACCTGGGTAAGATTCGCCGGCGTGCATGTCTTCGCCTCATCCCGTTTCCAGGCACCGGCGACGTTTTATTGGCTCCCACAATGATAAGCCATCCCTTGGCATATGTCGCACCAACCACCCGACAGAAAAAGAGAAGAGTTTTGCACGGCAATACAATGTCTTGCAGACATTTCTCCATGGTAGGTTCAATGGCAAACCCCCCCCCTCTCCAGATTGTAATCCAGAGGAAGATATCTGTTCTGAGGCAGATTCAGACGCAGCTGACCACTCCTATTTACCCCCCAAGGTGTTTGCTCTAACTTGGCATGATGATGTTAGTCATATCATGCATATGTTGCCTTGAAGTGCCTACTTTCGACATCATATATGTCATCTGCTTAGTTTAGACATGTTCTATAATGCCACCTGTTTAGTTTCAATATCATATATGGGAATTATGCAATGCCATCCTGTTTAACCAGTCATCATATATTTGAATGATATCTAGCCCGTACTTTTCTTCATTGAATTTCCATTTGTCGACAATTTTCGTACATTAAACTACTCTTCCTATGAATCAGCCATTTGAGCGGGTGATGGAAAAATCTGGAGTGAAAACAAGGCCTTCAGAGCAGACAGTGCTACCTGTCGAAGTAGATCTCTTGCTGGGTCCCGATAGCTCCTCAGAGATGGATTCAGAGACTGATGACTAGTCCTATTCCCCCACCGAGGTGTATGCTCTAACTTGGCATGGTTCTACTGCTCATATCATGCATATGGTGTCTTGCATTGCATAGTTTGGACATCATATACACAATATTCAACACCATGTTCTTAGTTCAGACATCATATATTCGAATGCCCTCCGCTTAGCATATAAATCACATATGTGAATTAAATCATGTGATCCTGGTTACTTAGATAACATGTATGTGAATTATGTCATGCGATCCTGTTTAGTTGGTCATCATATCTTTGAATTATGTTATGCTATGCTATCCAGTTTAGATAGACATCATATATGTGAAATTATGTCATGCTATCCGTTTTAGTTAAACAATATACATGTCAATTATTTAATGCCCTCTTTTTTCCACACTATCTATTGCATCTCTCTCATACAATGTCTGTACATTCAATTATGTTTCCTGTTTATCAGCCATTTGAATTGGAGCGGGTGACGGCAGTATCTAGCGGAGTAAAAACACGGTCTTCAAATAAAACAGTGCTACCTCTTGGTGGAGACAGTACCCCGGTTGTACATGCACGAGAACCAGCCCTACCACACATAACCCAGACTCTCGTAGATTTTACCCCTACTGCGATGGACAGAGAACCAGCTTCACCCAATCTAACCCCAACCCCAGCTGATAGTAACCTAGTTCCTGTTGACACAGCACCATCTCCACCATAGAGCTCCCAAACAAGAGCAGTTAGTAATGCAGCTTCAGTGCCCAAAGCGCCAGTACTACCACGGCGAACCCCAACTCCACTAGTTAGTACACCTATTCCTATGGAGGAAGCACAACCAGCC
Organism: Triticum aestivum; assembly: GCF_018294505.1. NCBI lineage: Eukaryota > Viridiplantae > Streptophyta > Magnoliopsida > Poales > Poaceae > Triticum > Triticum aestivum. The sequence goes on along the minus strand of NC_057808.1, from coordinate 282,205,166 downwards.
ATTCATAGTTTAGCATCTATCGTATTTGATGTTGTTAAATCCTATGTGTGTATCTTCCCATCATGGAAATATTATACTGAAGATGAAGGAAAATGCCAGTTGCAGGTGTTTGTCCAGGAGTTATGCGTAAGTAATATTATTCATGGCAATTACTTTGCTTTGTCCCATACATTCTACCTTCATGATGGTTATAATACAGCAAATTTTCCCATATTTCTCTGTAGAGAAGGACCGATTTGGAAACTCAGGATGAGGTAACCTGTGCTAATACCTCTGCTATCTTCAAGAATGCTTGGTGGCAGTATCAGAATTACCTGAAGAAAACGTACTTCACTGGCAAAGAAACTCATCAAATTCCCTTACGTTCTCCTGAGACACATTTACTGGACAATGACTGGGAACGCCTTGTTCTTTACTGGTCCCGAACCAACAATGTGGTAAGGTCTATGAGCTCATTTTATTTTAAGTACTATATGCTTGCGTCTTACTGTACTCTATTCATGTAGAACAAGTGCTTAAACCTGAAGAACAATTGTTCTCATTTAAGATTCCATTGCTATCGTGCATACTGCTTTGCTCTTTTATCACTGTATTTACTCATACAAACTTATTTTTAAATTGAACTATCCAATGGAAACTCCAATGGCACAACAGGTATGTTTACGCATGTTTCTTTAACAGGTTTGCTCTTATAAATAGCTCTGTTGATTTCAATATCAATTGTGTATACAGTTGACTTCTCATAATCATCCACATTACTAGCATCATAACAGGGCCAATAGTGTTGTTGTACATGTAGACCCGTGGTACCCATCTGAAATCTTGTTGTGCCATTTAGTTTCCCATGCTTTGTATTCTTTCAGTGCTGCTTTCTCTTGAACTGATATGATTTGAACCATGTCTCTATTTTGATTTGTCAAGACAATGCAGTGACCATAGGACATAGATATATGTCTGTTTGATGCTTTTATAATGTACTACTTGGCAATAGAAGACTTGGTAGTTTAATCTTGTCCACCTTACTAATGAACTGGTTCACCAAAATGAGTTTCATATACTAGTACATGCTAAACCTGTTATGTGTCTGCTTGTTTCTTCTTTTAGAATGCTGACATAATATTGGGGAAGAGTGCCTTATTAAGAAATGATAAAGGAAGTAATGCAGATAAGGTTCAGGATCGTGAGACAACCTTGTTGGTCTCCAACAAAGATGATAAAACAGCTAAGGAAAACTATCTTGAAGACAGTGAGGCAACCCCAAAGTCCTGTCTTGGTTTACTGTTCGAGTTACTGGCCACTACTGCTTGCACAAGCTATTCAAACTAACTGTCTGAATCAGTTCGGTTTCTTGAGTCTCAACTAACAGCTGAAAGACATCGATCAGTTGTGCTACGACAAGAAGCGGAAGGACTGCGGAAGTCCTTGGAGCATTCAGATGCATACTTTCTGGTGCAACAGCAAGCGTTGGAGGATTTTAGCGCCAAACGGGACAAAGCTAATAAGCTGGCTAAGCTTATTGCCAGCATGGTGGATACCCAGGATAAGGTTTTTGAGCTCTTCTGAAGTTGTTTCAATTATGGACTTGTTTTGCTGCTGAGTTTATTTGCACTGGTGGCCAATTTTGACGGCCAGTGTATGTAATATGCTGCTTTGTTCCCTATATTTGCACTGGTGGCGAACTTTGATGCCCAGTGGATGTAATATGTGTAATAGATGTAATAGGCTAGCGTTAGTGGCTTGCTTATTTATTTCCTTATTGTCTTGTTTAGTTGTTTGCTTGTAGTCACTGCAGTTCTTTTTCCGCGTTTTTTTAGTGGCCACAATAACCTAGTTTTGGTAACTAGGCCACAATAATCATGGCAATACATGGACTGTTGTAACCATGGGCCTCCTGCGGGCCGTAGGATCCGTGGGCTTCTACGGGCCGTAGGATCCATGGGCCTTTTCCGGGCCGTAGGATCCATGGACTTTCTATGGGCCGTATGATCCATGGGCCTTCTACGGGCCGTAGGATCCATTGGTCTTCTATGGGCCGTAGGATCGTTGGGCCTTCTACGGGGCATATAATCATTTTGCCAAACATGGTCGTACTATTCGTGGACCATAACGGGCCGTTAATAGGCCGTATTTGAGAATGCTATGAACTAGCCCAACGGGTTAACGGGCCACAAATGGGCCGAATGTAACCACGGGCTGTATTTGGCCCACAAATGGAACAGGCCAGCAACGGACCGTATCTAACCGAATTCTAGAAATGAGCCCAAGAATAAATGGGCCCTTAGAAGGCCGAAAGTTAACACGGGCTGGAAACGGCCGACGGAATAATGGGTCGTTAATGGGTATAAAGCGATACACTGTTCATTATGGGCCAGTTTCATCTCGGGCCTTTAATGGGCCGAGAGTTACAAAGGGACTCATATGGGCCGAAAGACATCATAGGCCATACATGGGCCGGAAGTTACAACGGGCTGGAATCATATTGGACGGCCCAGATGAAGCTACTCGGCTTAATTCCGATAGGCCATAACGGGCCGGTAGTAAGCGGGCTGTAAATGGGCTATATACGAACAGGCCGTTAACAGGCTTTCCGTGGGCCGACCCATTACCTTTCGACCAAGTCAAACAGGCCGGCCTTTTCACCGGAATGGGCCTCTGTTGGGTCGTGCCACGTGTCGATGTATCATAGGCACCTCCCATCCAATGAGTGGATGACATCTGTCCGAACGTTGAGCCGACACGTGTTTCCTCTGGCCAATGAGAATTTTACACATGGAAAATTCCCATTGGTCTGGGCTGTTAACGGGTTATCGGATCCAAAACCGGACCCGATACCTTAACGGCGTCCCGTTACGGTGGATGCCACGTGTCGGTCACCCTTGACGAAAGCACTTCTATGACGCGCGATTTATCGTCATGGAAGTGGAAACTTCCGTGATGATAATTTTGGTAATGTCATGGAACACTTCTACGATAGCACAGGAATGACTATCTTCATTCTGTCATAAATTTTTCATGGATGTACATGCATGACAGAAAACGTGACCTACTGTGACAAACACGTATCATCACGGAAGTGTCTTTTTTTTGTAGTGAGAGGTGTCGATAAAAACAAAAAACAGACATAGAAGCATTATTATAACAGCAACAAATTAAACATAAGACTTTTATCATAGAACTTTCATCATACACTTCTCATGAATAAGTAACAGTTCATCACACAATCGAAGTATAAAGCAAAAACTCTATTAGAAACCAACAAACTATGTTCTCAGTCAACTTTGCAACTACAATTCATTATCTTTTCAGGAAGGGTCACGTGTCGGAGCCTTTAGGCAAGTCCACATACTCAATCATCATATAGTCTTCTATGATTGCTAACACTCATCGAGTACACATGAGCAAAACGTTTGAATCGGACACATAGAAAGATAGGGGCTTATAGTTTCGCCTCCCAAAATACTCACCTCAAGGGTGATGTCAACAATAATAACTCATGCTATCTATATTCAACTGGACATATGTGCCTAGATCTTTCCTCACCACATGATGCTTGCCAAAGGAGAAAAATAAAAATTAATAGAAGGAAAACTTTGACTCTTTGCATAAAAGTAAATACATAAAAGTAAAAGATAGGCCCTTCGCAGAGGGAAGCAGAGGTTGCCATGCGCTTATTTGTTTGCATGCTCAATCCCTTAGTGCAAGAGAACGTCACGTTGTATTGCCCCTTAAGATGACAACCTTTATTATGCAGTCTGTCGCTTTTATTTTTTTTCATCCAAGTTCGTACAACGCTCAATTTTCTCTCACACTAAATGATCTCACATATTTAGAAGCAATTTTTATTGCCTTTTTGCACCGATGACAACTTACTTGAGGGATCTTGCTCAATACCTAGGTAGGTATGGTGGACACTTGAAAAAGATTTGGGTTTAAGGGTTTTTGGATGCACAAGTAGTATCTCTACTTGGTGCGGAATTTTTGGCTAGCAAAGATAGGGGGTAAGAATCACATGTTAAAGGATCTATGACAATATGACTTCTATGTGAATATAAACAAACATAAAACATTACGTTGTCTTCCTTGTCCAACGTCAACAATTTTGGCTTTGATGAGGGCTCACAATCACAAAAGATTTCTAGGAGAGTATATTTATATGTGAATCTTCCGTTCCCTTATTAATTCTTTCATGAGTTGCATCATTGACTAATGCTATGTTTGTCAATCTCTAATAAAATTTCCTACTTATACTTTTCCTTATGTGGTGCCATCACCTACCATAGGATTAGTATATGATCTATTGATATGTTTCCTTTCTTTTTTATTTCCTTCTTATTTCTTTCTTATTTCTTTTCTTTATTTGCAACATAAAAGTAAAGAAAGAAAAAACTCAAACTAACTTTATTATATAACTTGCACACGATTACAATGATAGATCACTAAGCAAACTCTCAAAGAAGAAAGGATCGAACTAAACTTTATTTCATCTAAAGCAAAAAGATCGAACTAAGATAAGTAAAAGCAAAAAGATAGTGGGATGATAAGATACCGAGGCACCTCCCCCAAGCTTGGCGGAAGCCAAGGGGAGTGCCCATTACCGATATTTAGTTATCCTTTGGTGGTGAAGAAGGTGGTGGTGGTGAAGAAGAAGAGGTCTTGTCCTCGGATTTCTGTAAGTGCATCTAGTGCCACTCCTAGTTGGTTTTGGAGTATTGACGACAAACCTGGTTGAGGGACTAGTGTTTGTGAGAATTGCAGGATAACACAGGTAGTAGTCCCTCATTGATTCGGTTTACCTACCGGAGATGACCCCTAAAAATGTATGAAGACATTGAAGACAATGGTGGTATGTGAAGATATTCACATTGAAGACTATGAGAAGAGAAGACATCACGTGAAGACTATGGAGCACGAAGACTTAGTTGTTTCGTTGTTTCCTTTTCTTCTTTGTTGAGTCATAGGAACCACTGTACTGTTAAGTGGGGTCCCAGTGAACAAAGTCAGAGTGACTGAAGTGATGCTCACCCAAATCCTATGTCTTCGAGTGAAGACAATGAGAGCAAATCTTATCCAGAGCTAGATGAGTCAGCTTTACTTGCAGCCCAAGTCAAGCTGCCGCGTGTGTTTGAAATCTGACTGTTGGAACACGGGTGAGTTCCTTAGTGACCCAGGGTCATTTCAGACAAATCAGGTCGGGTTGCCTAGTGGCTATAAATAGCCCACCCCCTACACCATAAATTGGTGGCTGCTCAGAGTTAGTGCACGGCTTTTGTCGTTTGAGAGCAACCCACCTCCAAAGCTTTTGAGAGAGAGAAATCCTTGCAAGGACAAAGCCCAAACACCCAGAGCCAAAGAGTGTTAGGCATCACTGAAGTCTTCCTGGTCCGCGTGACCTGAAGACTTGTTACACTTGAGGACTGTGAATCCTCCAGCCGGTTAGGCGTCACATTCTGAGCGTCCAAGAGTCATTGTGGATCGCCGGTGAACGAAGTCTGTGAAGGTTTGGAAGTCTACCTTGAAGACTTACCAGAGTGATTGGGCGAGGACTGGGTGTCCTTAGCTCAAGGGGAATAAGGTGAAGACACAGTCTTCTGAGTTAAATCTCAGCCTCCCTAACCAGACGTACAGTTGTCACAGCAACTGGAACTGGTCCAACAAATCCTTGTCCTCACCAAGTGACTGGTTCTATCCTCTCCCTCTCTTTACTTACAGTTTGTCTTCGTGAAGTCATTGCCTGTTTGCACTACCTATTTGACTTCACTGTGTGACTACTATTGTTGCTTGGCTTCATACTATCTTCCAGCCTGATCTTTACTAGCTAGCTGCTATTAGTCTTCGTGCTTTCACTTCATTGAATACTTGACTATGGTTGCTTAGTGTAGTCTACCTTCCGCTGCATATCAATAGGTTCATTTCTATTGTTTGTCTTCGAAACTCTCATGTTTTGAAGACTTTCATAAAAATCGCCTATTCACCCCCCTCCAGTCGATAACTAGCACTTTCAATTGGTATTAGAGCAAGGTACTCCCTTGTTCTGTGTGATTCGGTTTAACCACCTGGAGTTTTAGCTATGTCTACTGTAGGGATAATCAAAGTCTCCGATGTGTGCCCCGTCTTCGATGGAACTGAATATCCCTACTAGAAGAATAAGATGCGCATGCATCTTGAAGCCATTGATGTCGACCTCTGGTATGTCGTCAAGAATGGTGTTCCCAAGACTGGTGAAGGTGTCACCCCTGCTGATGTCAAGAAGTTCATTCAACTGGATTCTACTGCCAAGAACATCATCTGTGGTCATCTGACCAAAGGACAGTATGGCAATGTGAGTGCTCTGGAAACGTCGAAGCTAGTCTGGGACTGGCTCTCCAATGTCAATGAAGGCGTCTCAACCCAGAGAGATCAAAGGATCAGTGTTCTTCGCAACCTCTTCAACTGCTTCAAGAGAAACGACAATGAGAATGTCCAGCTCACGTTTGATCGCCTCACTGACATCACAAATGAGCTTCGTGCTCTCGGCGCCACTGAGATCACCAAGCATGAAATCGTCAAGACACTCCTGAGATCACTTTACAGCTCGTTCGACACCCTTGCCCTGATGATTCAAGAACGCCCTGACTTCAAGACACTCGATCCGTCTGACATACTTGAGAGGCTCAACACACATGAGTTCCAGCTATCTAAGAAAAGAGATATCTATGGTCCAAACTATGGCCGACATCACGAATTGAAGGCAAAAGCTGTTTCCTCATTTCAAGAAGAATCTGACTGTAGTTCTGGTGCTCCTGAAGACATTGCAAAGGATCTTGCTATGCTTGTGAAGAAGTTCCAGAAGTTCACTAAGAAGAAGGGCTTCAGAAAGTCTTCACGATCCAGCTCAAGAAATGATGAAGCTTCCACTCATGACTACAAGAAGAGAACATGTCACAAGTGCAAGAAACCTGGACACTACATCTCTGAGTGTCCACAGTGGGACAATGAGAACAAGAAGAAGAAGAAGAAGAAGAGCAAGGAATATGATTTTGATGACAAGAAGAAGAAGAAATCCTCAAAGTCTTCTTCCAAGTCTTCGTCCAAGTCTTCATCACACAAGAAGAGCTCATCTGGCAAGGCTCGTGCTTTTGTTGGCAAGGAGATGGATTCAGAGGAGGAGTCTGCTTATGAGGAGGCGGAGGTGGAGTCTGAGGAGGAGTCTGACCCTGGCGTTGCAAGACTGGCTCTAGCTACAGCCTACGTTGCCAAGTCCATCTTCAACACTAAAGACAATGGCCTCGTCACCAACGCTGATGCTAATGACAAGGACGACTCTGCTCCCACCTACTACTTCATGGCACGTGGTGCCAAGGTAAAATCACGCGATGCTTACTTTCAAACATCAAGTGAAGATGACTCTGATTGTGAATCCAAACCCAGCTACAAAACACTTGCTAAAATTGAAACTGAACAACAAAAAGCTATGGAACACACTCAAAAACTGTTAGACAAAAGCGATGACCTGTTGGACGCGGAAATGACCCGATCTCAGTCCTTAATTGAAGACATAAAAAATCTTCATGTTAAGTATCAGGAACTTGCAAGTCGTCATGAAACGCTCTCAACCACTCATGAAAAGCTTTCCTATGATTATCTTCAAAGGAAGCAAGAGCTTGAGAAATTGAGAGCGGCTCATGAAGATCTTCAAAAAGAGAATGAGTCACTTCGCGCTCAACAGATTAGTCCCGCTCAGGAAGGATTTGAACCACCATGTCTAAAATGCCTTGAGCGTGATAACGCTACTTATGTTGCTGAATGTTCTACTGCTGCTACTGTTGCAATATCTTCAACTGTTGATGTGGTAACTAACCCCTCTGCTGAGGATGTCACCACCATTGCTGATGAAAATGCTAGGTTGAAGACTTTGCTTGAAACAGGGATGTACAGAAGTCCCAAAGGGCATCACACAATGTGCGATGTCCTCAAAAAGCAGATTCTGAACCGAAACCCTAGAAAGAGGGTGTTGGGTTCGAGAGGAAAATGAACGTTGATGGTTCCTACTGGAAGCCTGAGCAGTACCCCAAAACCACATGGGTTGCTGCAAAGGAACCTTCAGTGGATCCATCTACCTTATCTGGCTTCACTTGTGCTAACCCTATTATCATTAATGAATCCTTTGATGCAAACTATAAACTGTTTAAGAATCAGAATGGTGAAGTGTTTGCCAGGTATATTGGTACTAACTGCAGGAATGGACCACCTATGAAGAAGATCTGGGTTCCCAAAAGTCGTCTTGAGAATCTTCCAGTGAATGTCATCATGACACCACCTGGGAAGAAGACAAACCCCAGACCAATGGCTTCATATGGTCCAAAGGCTTCATACAGACAGAGGACTCACCTGAGTCACCCTAACGCCAATGTTTTGTAGGGAAATCATACTCAAACTTATGAATATGAGTGTGTTTCTTCAAACCGCTATGTTCATAAAACTAAGAACTTTTCTGCTTATTCATATGAGTATCATTCATCTCCTGCAAGGCTATTTGCTAGGGCTCCAAAGCCGAAGTTCTCAGATGCTGCACTTAGACTCATTGCTTCTAAGCCACCCCTGAAGATGTGGGTGGTTAAGAAGAATTAACTTTCTTTTGCCGAGAAAGGCCTCCAGCCGAAAATCAAAGGCGTCTGATGTAATGCTGGGGACCTAAAACATCTTGTAGGGCGCAAGATCAAATGCCCAAATGGTCTCACTATGTATTTCGTTCCTGAATCGCTTGCCAATCATCCTATCAGTCATAATCTTGATCTGAGCTTTGATAATCCTCTTGTGCGTCAAATGTTTATGCTTCACAATACTCTTGGTGAAGCCTATCCCCCTAACTGTACTGTAGGGTATGACACCTCATGCTTCAGAATGGATTATGGACAGCGAATGCACTAATCATATGACTGGTGATCGAAGTCTTCTCATGGACTCAACCTTACGTCCATCTGACAAGAGTCACATCACATTTGCTGACACTGGTAAAAGCAAGGTATTGGGTCTAGGTAGAGTTGCAATCTCAAAGGATCAGCACATGGATAAAGTGATGCTTGTTGAATCCCTTGGTTTCAACTTAATGTCTGTCTCAATGCTTTGTGACTTGAACATGATTGTGATATTTGCAAAATATCGTTGCCTTGTATTAATGGAATCTGAGAAGTCTCTAGTCTTTGAAGGGTATCTGACAGATGATCTGTACATGGTAGATTTCTCAGCAGGACCACAGCTTGCCGTATGTCTTCTAGCAAAAGCTTCAGAGTGCTGGCTCTGGCATCGAAGGCTAGGGCATGCCGGCATGAGGAACTTGCACACTCTCGCAAAGAAGAAGCACGTCATATGAATCGAGGGCGTCAAGTTCAAGAAAGATCATCTGTGCGGTGCCTGCGAAGCTGGAAAGATGACAAGGGCCAAGCATCCCTCGAAGACAATCATGACGACATCTCAACCCTTCGAGCTGCTACACATGGAATTATTTGGCTCTACTCACTACTCTACTCTCACTACTACTGCTTGTCTCTATGGCTTCCTCATTGTTGATGATTATTCAAGATATATGTGGGTGCATATGATTCTCTACAAGATTGAAGTGCAGGATGTCTTCAGATGCTTCGCCAACCGTGCCATGAACAACTATGGCGTCAAGATCAAGCATATCAGAAATGACAACGGCACAGAGTTCAAGAACTCCGGCCTCGACCTTTACCTGGATACATTGGGCATCACTCATGAGTTCTCATCTCCATACACACCTCAGCAGAATGGCATCGTGGAGTGCAAGAACAAAACACTCATTGAGATGGCACGGATGATGCTCGATGAATACAAGACTCCAAGAAAGTTCTGGCCTGAAGCTATTGATACTGCATGCCATGTCATCAACCGTTTTTATCTTCACAAGCTTCTGAAGAAGACATCCTATGAACTCCTCACTGGTAAGAAGCCAAATGTCAGTTACTTCAGAGTATTTGGTGCTAGGTGCTGGATCAAGGATCCACATCACACTTCAAAATTTGCACCGAAAGCACATGAAGGTTTTATGCTTGGTTACGGAAAGGATTCGCACTCCTACAGAGTCTTCAACCTCTTTCACTATAAAGTGGTTGAAACTGTGGATGTGCGGTTCGATGAGACTAACGGCTCGCAAAGAGAGCACCTTCCAAATGTGCTAGATGAAGTTCCACCTAGTGAATCCATCAAGCTTATGGGAACTGGAGAAATCATACCAAATGAAGGACAGCCTGAAGAGGAACTTATCATTTTTGCACCTAATCAACCTGAAGACAATGCTCAGCCTGAAGACAATCCTCCTGACGATGACAATGATCAGCAAGAACAAAATCTTCGTCCAGTTCATCCTCGTGTTGCAAATGAAGTACAGATTGGGAAGATAATTGATAGCATCAATGCGCCTGGTCCACTCACTCGTTCAAGAGCAACACAGCTAGCAAATTTCTGTGGGCACTTTGCATTTGCCTCAATATCTGAACCCAAGAAAGTTGTTGAAGCCTTCATGGAACCTGAATGGATTCAAGCTATGCAAGAAGAGCTTCAACAGTTCAAGCTGAACAATGTCTGGGAACTTGTCAAAATGGATATTGTCTCAACAAGCAAGATGAGCATGGTCAAGTTGTCAGAAACAAGGTTCATCTCGTTGCTCAAGGATACACTCAAGTTGAAGGGATTGACTTCGATGAAACATTTGCTCCTGTGGCTAGGCTGGAAGCCATTCGCATGCTGCTAGCCTACGCAAATCATCACAACATCCTTCTGTATCAAATGGATGTGAAGAGTGCTTTTCTCAACGGCAAGATTGAAGAAGAAGTGTATGTTGCACAACCACCTGGCTTTGAAGATCCAAAACATCCTGATATGGTATACAAGCTCAACAAGGCATTGTATTGCCTCAAACAAGCCCCTCGCGCTTGGTATGACACACTCAAAGACTTCCTGAAGAGCAAAGGCTTCAAACCTGGTTCCCTGGATCCCACACTCTTCACGAAGACATATGATGGTGAACTGTTTGTGTGCCAAATATACGTGGATGACATTATCTTCGGCTGCACCAACCAGAAATACAGTGATGAATTTGGACACATGATGCAAGAGCAATATCAGATGTCCATGATGGGTGAGCTGAAGTTCTTCCTTGGTCTTCAAATTCGTCAGCAAAGCAATGGCATCTTCATATCTCAAGAGAAATACCTCAAAGACTGCCTGAAGAAGTTTGGAATGCAAGACTGCAAAGGTTACACGACGCCAATGCCAACCAAGAGTCATCTGGGTCCTGACGCCAATGGTAAAGATTTCGATCAAAAGGTATACCGCTCCATGATTGGTTCTTTACTTTATTTATGTGCATCTAGGCCAGATATCATGCTTAGTGTTTGCATGTGTGCTCGATTCTGTCGGCGTTCTAGGAACAGGGGTCCCCAGACTTGCCTGCCTGCGGCACACGGCGTGGCTGAGCAAGCAGGCCGTACGGCCCATCTTTATCAACAAGGCATCCAAGACCCTCGCGAGGGTCCAAGCCTCGCGAGGCGGACGATGCACGACCTCCTCTGGAGTAGCCTAGCTAGGCAGGCTCACGAGGAGCGGAGATATCAAGGCGGGGCAAAACCTCACGAGGCCCTCGTGACGTGAGCCATGACGCACGGCACCAGGCGGGCGCCAGCGTGCGCAGCGTCCTTATTTCCTATTTGGTGCTAAGGAGGCCAGCGCAGGCGAAGAGTACCGAGGCATCAAGCAAAGGTTGCTATATTGGTGCAACAAGACCAAGACAAGGAGGACGGCAAGACGGAGGTCATCATGGAGCCCAAGGCAGCGTCACCACCAGAGCTTTTCGCAGGCGAAGACCGCTTTTGTCAGGATAACTTGTACTAGTTGTCCCCCTTCAAAATTGCCCGCCGTTGTTGGCTCCCTTCCCGCTCGATATTTAGGAGGAGGACCAGGGCCTATATAAGTACAGCTAGCCACCATAGTAGGGGGATCACCTTATCTTGATCCAACCCGATCGAGAGCCTAGCCACAAGAACACCTCAACTTCAGGAGGCTGTTCTTCCCTTGTATTGTTCATCATCAGCCCAAGAGGCAATCCACCACCGCCACACTGGAGTAGGGTATTACACCACAACGGTGGCCCGAACCAGTATAAACCTCGTGTCTTTCCGTGTTGCGAGTTCGTCCACGAGATCTTAGCGAGCTAGGGCGTAGATCGGTAGGAGGGAAAGACTTCACGCGCACCCCAGTGTTCGAACCTTAAGGGTTTGCCGGAACCCCACATCCGACATTTGGCGCGCCGGGTAGGGGTGCGCCGGAGCTTCTTCTCCGCCAACCAGCTCGCCGACGCTCCCCAGCCACGATGTCTGGCGACTCAAGGGCCGGCTCCGATCGCTGGGCAGCCTGGCCAGCCAGGGCAGCGCCGCCTGCCCATGAAGATCTCGACCCCGCACCCCAGGCGGCGCGTGCGCCGCCAAACTCAGCCGGGCGTGGGCAGCACAGCCATGCGTTGTCCACCCTCACCCCGCGGCAAGTACGAGCCGCGGCAAGAGCGGAGAGCCATGCCGCGGCAACGGCACCGCACTCACGGCAGGAGCAAGCAAACATGCGGGCGGCACTCACGGTGGCAAGGGAGCTGCTGCGATGTAGACTGATGGAGAGCGGCCGGGATATGCTGCTGGAGCGTCTTGCCGAGCTGCTGGATGCAGCGGCGTCGGGAGCACCACCCTTCTGCTATCGACTTCCTCCTCAGGCCACTGCAGGGCCGCGCGGTTAACTTCACCACATCCGCGCGCCGTCAACTACGCCCAGGGGCTTCATCAACATCTGCACGGCCAGCGGCGTAGGGGCCTCCGACTCCCCCATGCCGCCCACGACAAGCACGAACGCAAGCGTCGCCCTCCATGGTCCTTGCCGGATGCCGTGCTACCATCCTCTGGACGCCACCCTGGGCCGAGCGGCATGGAGCGTGGGGAACCACGGCGAGGTGTTCGGGGTGACGGCCCCGGAAGCCGACGTGCCCCACATGATGGACCAAGAGTACGCACCATAGGACGACCCCGACTCATTCATTGGAGAAGACTAGGGAGAGGGGGCGCTAGGAGCCGAAGCCTTCCAAGAACCAACGGAGAACCACAAAGATCGCGCCGACAACGGCAACTATAGGGTACCGCTAATCTCTCATGAACAGGCTTATGCTAACCATGGGCTGCAGATGAATCAGGTTGCAGCATCGATCGACGACCCTGGCACGGCGGTACCCTTTCCAACACGGGAGACACGCTGGGGGCCGCCGGGAGGGAACCAGGAGCCAGGCCCCTCCCCACGGCGCGCGAAGCCAGGGGACAACCGGAGGTAGGCCCTCTGCCGGGGAGGCTTCGGCGACCCTTCCCCGGCAGAGGACCTGTGGTCACCGAGGGAACCGCTGGCATCCTCTTTCCCTCCTTTGTGTCGTCCTGGTGACCGGTCGGCTCAGAGGAGGTCAAGGGTGGCGCAAGGCGGGGGCCTCGTCTGGCGATATGAAGCAAGGCCAGTACCTGTGAAGAAGGCCCAGTGCCTGTGAAGCTCGCCGCCCGTGACACTCTCACGTAATAATGAGTTGGGGCTGTACACGCCCCGGAGTCTCACGGGTGCCGTCCTCAGGCCCTGGGGCTCCCTCCCACGCCTATTGGCAGCACTTAGCTCTGTGCTGGTGAGAAGACTTGAAGACCAGAAGACTAGACTAGGTGCCGGACGCGGCCTTTTGCTTTGGATCTCTTTCTCTGTAGCTTTGCTTTCTGGATCTGGATTTGAGTTGAAGTTTAGTTTTTATTGATGTGCGCGGGGGGGGGCCTTTTCTCGTTCAAGCAATTTCTTGCCTTCTGAACCTCGTTTTGTCCGGGACTCATGTCCGACGCCTTCCCCTCACAAGCTCCTCGCGACCGGGGCAGCGCGAAGCGCGCACGCCAAGTGCGCGCTAGCACTACAACTGGTACTCACCTCTAGTGGGGCCCCTTCTAACGGGCCGACGAGCTCCACAGGGTTCTCAGAAACTCGACGCGTCGCGACCCAGCTCAAAGCTGGCACTGACTAAGGTAAACCACGATAGAGAACTCGCACCCGGATTCATGAGCTCACGAAGACACAAACTTGCATTGCATAGGAAAGTAAAAACTGCAGTTTGCTTACATGAGGGGCTCCCCCTCTCAAAATGCTCTTACAAGTTTTCCAAGGGCCACGCCCGAGTTTGTGCGCAGGATGAAATGACAGGGGAACAAGGGATCAGCCAGAAATGTCACTCGCTGCGTCACCCGCGGATGCGTCACTCGCGTCGTCATCGTCTTCATCGCCATCGTCACCGCCATCGGCGACGCCCCCGTCGCCGTCATCAACCATGTCGCCTTCGTCTGCGACGACCACCACCGCATCATCCTCTGAAGTGAAGGCCCTGACCAATGCATCCACATTGTCCTCAACCCAACGCGCTAGGTCGCCCCGGACAGCCCTGGGTACGGGGGCGATGGCGGCAACGAAATCAAAGTTGGGGTCGGCATTCAGGAGGTGGCTGAAGACACGGGAGAAAGCGCGCTCGAGCAGGCCACGACCCCTTTCCTCCACGAGCTGGCGAGCTCTGGCAGATCGAGCCTACAGACAGGTCACGTCCCAAGAAGGTCAGGTGGCTGGCATAATCATTCGAGTGAGGGGCCGGCGCCTCCACGTCACAAATATGGCCCAGGGCGATATTGGCCCTGTTCCGGAGATCCTGAAGCATAGGGGCATGCTCGCGCTCCAGCGTTCGTCGCTGGAGCACTTCCTCCGTGTTTTGCCTCACCACGGCCTTTGCGTCATCAACCCGCCTCCGGAGGGAACGCAGCTCGGCGCGGGCGGAGGGCAGCGGCCCTGCCCTCATCCTCTGTGCCTGCAAGCTTCAGCTTCAGGTCATACCTACCCTCCAGATCTGCGCGAACCTCGGCCACCCGGCGAGCGACCTCCTCCTCGACTCTGGCCTCGCGAGCCCCAACGACATCTTCTGCTTGGGCAACTTGACGCTCCCTCATCTCCAGTCGCTCGAGCTCGAGGCTGCGCTCCACGGCCTCCAGGGCCAGCGCCTCCTCACGCTTCCGGACCTCCTCTTCCTCTGCGGGCGTCCCTCTCAGCGACGCAAGAGCGGCCCTGCGCGCCTCCACCTGCTGCTCAAGAGACGCGCTCCAGGCCTGGAGCTCCCACGCGCGCTTCTCCGCAGCCTCGCGGCGGCGGTCAGCCTCGCGAGCCTCGTCCAAAGCTCGTGAGCGGGCTTCATGGGAAACCTTGAGAGACACCTCGGCCTTCGCGTTCTCAAGGTCACGCTGATAGCGGCCGAGGTTGATGGCCACCTTCAGCTTCGCTGCTCCTCCGCCAGCCGGAGACCTTGAGCCTCAAGACGCGAGTCGACACTCACGAGCTCTTCACCAAGTCGACTGATGACCCACAAGTATAGGGGATCTATCATAGTCCTTTTGATAAGTAAGAGTGTCGAACCCAACGAGGAGCAGAAGGAAATGATAAGCGGTTTTCAGCAAGGTATTCTCTGCAAGTACTGAAATAAGTGGTAACAGATAGTTTTGTGATAGGATAATTTGTAACGAGCAACAAGTAACAAAAGTAAATAAAGTGCAGCAAGGTGGCCCAATCCTTTTTGTACCAAAGGACAAGCCTGGACAAACTCTTATATAGAGAAAAGCACTCCCGAGGACACATGGGAATTATCGTCAAGCTAGTTTTCATCATGTTCATATGATTCGCGTTCGATACTTTGATAATTTGATATGTGGGTGGACCGGTGCTTGGGTGCTATTATTACTTGAACAAGCATCCCACTTATGATTAACCTCTATTGCAAGCATCCGCAACTACAACAAAATTATTAAGGTAAACCTAACCATAGCATGAAACATATGGATCCAAATCAGCCCCTTACGAAGCAACGCATAAACTAGGGTTTAAGCTTCTGTCACTCTAGCAACCCATCATCTACTTATTACTTCCCAATGCCTTCCTCTAGGCCCAAATAATGGTGAAGTGTTATGTAGTCGACGTTCACATAACACCACTAGAGGCTAGACAACATACATCTAGTCAAAATATCGAACGAATACCAAATTCACATGACTACTAATAGCAAGACTTCTCCCATGTCCTCAGGAACAAATGTAACTACTCACAAAGCATATTCATGTTCATAATCAGAGGGGTATTAATATGCATAAAGGATCTGAACATATGATCTTCCACCAAATAAACCAACTAGCATCAACTACAAGGAGTAATCAACACTACTAGAAACCTACTAGTACCAATCCCGGACTTGGAGACAAGAATTGGATACAAGAGATGAACTAGGGTTTTGAGAGGAGATGGTGCTGGTGAAGATGTTGATGGAGATTGCCCTCTCCCGATGAGAGGAGCGTTCGTGATGACGATGGCGATGATTTCCCCCTCCCGGAGGGAAGTGTCCCCGGCAGAACAGCTCTGCCGGAGCCCTAGATTGGTTCCGCCAAGGTTCCGCCTCGTGGCGGCGGAGTCTCGTCTCGAAAGGTTGCTTATGATTTTTCCCTGGATGAAAGACTTCATATAGCAGAAGATGGCCACCGGAGAGCCAACAGGGGGCCCACGAGGCAGGGGGCGCGCCCTGGGGGTAGGGCGCGCCCCCCACCCTCGTGGCCAGGTGGGGCCCCCCTCTGACATACTTCTTCCGCTCAATATTTTTTATTATTTCCAAAAATAACTTTCATGGAGTTTCAGGACCTTTTGGAGTTGTGCAGAATAGGTCTCTAATATTTGCTCCTTTTCCAGCCCAGAATTCCAGCTGCCGGCATTCTCCCTCCTTATGTAAACCTTGTAAAACAAGAGAGAATAGGCATAAGTATTGTGACATAACGTGTAATAATAGCCCATAATGCAATAAATATCGATATAAAAGCATGATGCAAAATGGACGTATCAACTCCCCCAAGCTTAGACCTCGCTTGTCCTCAAGCGGAAGCCGGTAACGATAAATATGTCCACATGTTTAGAGGTAGAGGTGTCGATAAAATAAAATACGGACATGAGGGCATCATGATTATTCTCATAACAGCAACATATATGGATATTGGCATATGATTTCTTATGCTCAAGTAATAATATATTCACAATGTAAAGTACGAATCATAAACTTTATTGAGAACCAACAAACTATAATCTTAGTCATTGAAGCAATTGCAATTTATCATAACATCAGAAAGAGTCTATGTCAGAGCTTTCTAGCAAGTCCACATACTCAACTATCATTTAGTCTTTCATAATTGCTAACACTCACGCAATACTTGTGGTTACGGAGTTTTAATCGGACACAGAGAAAGATAGGGGCTTATAGTTTCGCCTCCCAACCTTTTACCTCAAGGGTAATGTCAACAATAATAACTCATGCTCCCCTATATCCAATTAGATATATCTATCAGGATCTTTCCAACACCTTGAGCTTGCCAAAGGATAAAATGTAAAAAGGAAAGGTTAAGATCACCGTGTCTTGCATAAGGTAGAAGATAATAATAGAAGATAGGCACTTCGCAGAGGGAAGCAGAGGTTGCCATGCGCTTTCAGGGTTGGATGCACAAAATCTTAATGCGAAAGAATGTCACTTTATATTGCCCCTTGTGATATGAACCTTTATTATGCAGTCCGTCGCTTTTATTTCTTCCACATCACAAGATCGTATAAAGCTTATTTCCTCCACACCAATCAATCATACATATTTAGAGAGCAATTTTTATTGCTTGCACCGATGACAACTTACTTGAAGGATCTTACTCAATCCATAGGTAGATATGGTGGACTCTCATGGCAAAACTGGCTTAAGGGTTTTTGGACGCACAAGTAGTATCTCTACTTGGTGCAAAGAATTTGGCTAGCATGAGGGGAAAGGCAAGCTGAACATGTTGGATGATCCATGCAAATATAATTTATCTCAGATATAAGAAAACATAACCCATTACGTTGTCTTCCTTGTCCAACATCAACTCTTTAGCATGTCATATTTTAATGAGTGCTCCCAATCATAAAAGATGTCCAAGATAGTATATTTATATGTGAAACCTCTCTTTCTTTATTACTTCCTATTAATTGCAACGATGACCAAAGCTATGCTTGTCAACTCTCAACAATTTTTAATCATCATACTCTTTCTATGTGAAGTCATTACTCTCGACAAGACCAAAATGATCTCTTTGTTTCTTTTTATTCTTTTCTCTTTTCTTCACCGAAGATCATGGCAAAATAATCAAGACCTTTACTCAACACTAATCTTTATTATATAGCTCACGGACTCGATTACATAGAGAGATCATAAAGCAAAACTCAAAACTAGATCATACCATAAACTTTATTCTACTAGATCAAGATACTACTAATAGGATCAAACTAAGAAAAACGGTAAAGATAGGAGTGTGATGGTGATACGATACCGGGGCATCTCCCCCAAGCTTGGCAGTTGCCAAGGGGAGTGCCCATACCCAAGTTAATATGTCTCCTTCTTTGTTGGTGAAGAAGATGATGATTTGGTTGATGGCGTAGGCTTCTTCCTTAATTTGCACTTGAGGAAGGAATTTTGATCCCTCAAGTCGTCAATCTCCTGCTCCAGGATTAATATCTTTTTGCATAGTTCCTGCTTGTTTTCCTGCAAGAGACGAAAAGGGATAAACTCGATCTTAAGTTTCTTTGCGCTATCAGGGAGGCTTGACTTTTTGAATTCCACATGCATGTCCCCAGGTTGAGGTAATGGGGCTTCATCTTCATCTGAGCTCGTCTCCTCCCTCCTCTTGGGTTCATAGTCCTCTTCTTCTTCCGTAGTCCAACCACAATGCTCCACATCTCCGTAGACCTTAGGATTTGCAAGGTAATCAGCCACATAGCTTTCTCCTTCAGAATCCTGGGACGACATGTTGCTCTAATCTGCAGCAGGATAGCTCGAAGCGAAAATAGAGGATATTTGCGTGATACAGGAGTCAAAACCTTCGGGAGAATATATAATGAATTTTTACCGACCAAAATACGTATCGTGCAAGAAAACGGAGTCCGGAGAGCACACGAGGTGCCCACGAGGTAGGGGGCGCGCCCAGTAGGGTAGGGCACGCCCTCCACCCTCGTGGAGCCCTCGTGTCCTTCCCGGACTGCTTCTTATTTTTCTATTTTTCTAAATATTCCAAAACGAATAAATATTGCCATAAAAACTGTTTTGGAGTCGGTTACTTACCGTACCACATACCTATTCCTTTTCAGGGTCTGAAACGTTCCGGAAAGTGTCCCTTATGTATTCCTCCGGGGTTACGGTTTCAATAACATTGGTTTCAACATTTATGGGATTACCTGAGATATAATGTTTGATTCTTTGATCATTCACCACCTTCGGATTTGTGCCTTCGAAGTTGTTGATTTTTATGGCACCGGAACGATAGACCTCCTCGATAATGTAGGGGCCTTCCCATTTAGAGAGAAGTTTTCCTGCAAAAACTCTTAAACGGGAGTTGTATAGCAATACATAATCATCAACATTAAACTCACGCTTTTGTATCCTTTTGTCATGCCATCTTTTAACTTTTTCTTTAAACAACTTGGCATTCTCATAAGCTTGGGTTCTCCATTCATCAAGTGAGCTAATGTCAAATAACCTCTTCTCACCGGCAAGTTTGAAATCATAATTGAGCTCTTTAATAGCCCAATATGCCTTATGTTCTTGTTCGAGAGGTAAGTGACATGCTTTTCCATAAACCATTTTATACGGAGACATACCCATAGGATTTTTATATGCAGCTCTATAGGCCCATAATGCATCATCAAGTTTCTTGGACCAATTCTTTCTAGATCTATTAACAGTCTTTTGCAAAATTAATTTGAGCTCTCTATTGCTCAATTCTACTTGACCACTAGACTGTGGGTGGTAAGGAGATGCAATTATATGATTAACATCATACTTAGCAAGCATTTTACGGAAAGCACCATGAATAAAATGTGAACCACCATCAGTCATTAAATATCTACGGACTCCAAACCTCGGAAAAATAACTTCTTTAAGCATTCTAATAGAGGTGTTATGATCAGCACTACTAGTTGGAATAGCTTCTACCCACTTAGTAACGTAATCAACAGCAACTAAAATATGTGTATATCCATTAGAGGCGGGAAAAGGTCCCATATAATCAAAGCCCCAAACATCAAATGGTTCAATAACAAGTGAATAATTCATAGGCATTTCTTGACGTCTACTAATATTACCAATTCTTTGGCATTCATCACAAGATAAGACAAACTTACGGGCATCCTTGAAGAGAGTAGGCCAATAAAAACCAGATTGCAATACCTTATGTGCAATTCTATCTCCAGCATGGTGCCCTCCATAAGCCTCGAAGTGACACTTGCGTAGGATCTGTTCCTGTTCATGCTCAGGTACACAACGTCTAATAACACCATCTACTCCTTCTTTATAAAGATGTGGGTCATCCCAAAAGTAATGTCTCAAATCGTAGAAAAACTTTTTCTTTTGCTGGTATGTGAAACTAGGTGGTATAAATTTAGCAACAATGTAATTAGCATAATCAGCATACCATGGAGTACTACGAGAGGCATTTATGACATTAAATTGCTCATCAGGAAAGCTATCATCGATAGGTAGTGGGTCATCAAGAACATTTTCTAACCTAGACAAGTTGTCTGCAACGGGGTTCTCAGCTCCCTTTCTATCAACAATATGCAAATCAAATTCTTGTAGCAGGAGAACCCATCTAATAAGTCTAGGTTTAGCATCTTTCTTTTCCATAAGATATCTAATAGCAGCATGATCCGTGTGAATAGTTACTTTAGAATCAACAATATAAGGTCTGAACTTATCACAAGCAAATACAATTGCTAAGAATTCTTTTTCAGTAGTAGCATAATTTCTTTGAGCATTGTCTAGAGTTTTACTAGCATATTGAATAGCATTTAATTTCTTATCAACTCTTTGCCCTCGAACAGCACCTACAGCATAATCACTAGCATCACACATAATTTCAAAGGGTAAATTCCAATCAGGTGGCTGAACAATAGGTGCAGAGATCAATGCTTTCTTAAGTATTTCAAATGCTTCTACACAATCATCATCAAAGACAAATGGTATATCTTTTTGTAATAAATTAGTCAGAGGCCGAAATTTTTTGAGAAGTCCTTAATGAACCTCCTATAAAAACCGGCGTGACCAAGGAAACTTCTTATACCTTGGATGTCCTTGGGACATGGCATCTTCTCAATAGCATCAACCTTGGCTTTATCAACTTCAATGCCTCTTTCAGAAACTTTATGCCCTAAGACAATACCTTAATTAACCATAAAGTGGCACTTTTCCCAATTCAAGACAAGATTAGTTTCTTCACATCTCTGCAAAACTCGATCAAGGTTGCTCAAGCAATCATCAAAAGAGGATCCGTAGAAGGAAAAATCGTCCATGAAAACCTCACAAATCTTTTCACAAAAGTTAGAGAATATAGCCATCATGCATCGTTGAAAGGTAGCAGGTGCATTACATAAACCAAAAGGCATAAGTCTATAAGCAAAAGTACCAAAAGGGCAAGTAAAAGTAGTTTTAGATTGATCGTTGGCTGACAGGTATTTGAGAGAAACCAGAATAACCATCTAGAAAGCAAAAGTGTGTATGTTTGGATAATCTTTCTAGCATTTGATTGATAAAAGGTAAGGGGTAATGATCTTTCTTAGTAGCTTTATTTAATTTGCGGAAATCAATTACCATCCTATAACCTGTAATAATTCTTTGCGGGGTCAATTCATCTTTATCATTAGGAACGACGGTAATACCTCCCTTCTTAGGGACACAATGGACAGGACTTACCCACTGACTATGAGCAACGGGATAAATTATACCTGCCTCAAGGAGCTTTAGTATTTCCTTTCTTACCACTTCTTTCATCTTAGGATTCAGCCTTCGTTGATGATCACGAACCGGTTTGGCATCTTCTTCCAAATTTATTTTATGTTGACATAGCGTGGGACTAATGCCCTTAAGATCATCGAGAGTATATCCAATAGCAGCACGGTGCTTCTTCAGAGTTTTCAATAATATCTCTTCTTCATGCTCTGAAAGGTTAGCACTAATAATAATAGGATATATCTTTTTCTCATCGAAATAAGCATATTTAAGAGTATCAGGCAACGGTTTAAGCTCAAACACGGGATCACCCTTGGGTGGAGGAGGATCCCCTAGGATTTCAACAGGCAAATTGTGTTTCAGAATGGGTTCCTGTTTAAAGAATAGTTCATCTATTTCCCTTCTTTCATTTATAAACATATCATTTTCATGGTCTAGCAAATATTGTTCTAAAGGATCACTAGGAGGCATGGCAATAGAAGCAAGAACAATTATTTCATCCTTACTAGGCAATTCCTCTTCACGGTGTTGTCTACTAAATTTAGAGAAATTAAATTCATGAGACATATCACCCAAACCAATAGTAACAACATCCTTTTCACAGTCTATCCTAGCATTAACAGTGTTCAAGAAGGGTCTACCAAATATAATGGGACAAAAGCTATCTTGTGGGGAACCAAGAACAAGAAAATCGGAAGGATATTTAGTTTTCCCACACAAGACTTCAACATCTCTAACAATTCCCATTGGTGATATAGTATCTCTATTGGCAAGCTTAATTGTGACATCAATATCTTCTAACTCAGTAGGTGCAATATCGTGCTTAATTTCATTGTATAAGGCAATAGGTATTGCACTAGCACTAGCACCCATATCACATAAGCCATGATAACAATGATCTCCTATTTTAGCAGAAATAACAGGCATGCCTACCACAGGTCTATGTTTATCTTTAGCACAAGGTTTGGCAATTCTAGCAGTTTCACCGTAGAAATAAATAACATGCCCATCAATATTATCAGCCAACAGATCTTTAACAATAGCAATATTAGGTTAAACTTTAACTCGCCCAGGAGGTGTATAAGTTCTAATATTGCTTTTATGAACCATAGTTGAAGCTTTAGCATGATCCTTTATCCTAACAGGGAAAGGTGGTTTCTCAACATAAGAAGTAGGAACAATAGGATCATTATAAGTGATAGTCTTTTCTTCAACTTTAATAGGTGCAGCTACTTTTACTTCCATGGGAGGATGATATTTAAACCACTTCTCCTTGGGGAGAACAACATAAGTAGCAAAAGATTCACAGAATGAAGCTACTATCTCAGAGTCAAGTCCATATTTAGTGCTAAATTTACTGAAAACATCGGTATCCATAAAAGATTTAACACAATCAAACTTAGGTGTCATACCTGACTCCTTACGTTCGTCGAGATCCCAATCTTCAGAGTTGCGTTTAATTCTATCCAATAAACTCCATTTGAATTCAATAGTCTTCATCATAAAAGAGCCAGCACAAGAAGTATCGAGCATGGTGCGATTGTTTTCAGAAAGCCGAGCATAAAAACTTTGAATGATTATTTCTCTTGGGAGCTCGTGATTGGGGCATGAATATAACATTGATTTAAGCCTCCCCCAAGCTTGAGTGATGCTTTCTCCTTCGCGAGGCCAAAAATTATACATATAATTGCGATCACGATGAACAAGATGCATAGGATAAAACTTCTGATGAAATTCCAATTTTAATCGTTTGTAGTTCCATGACCCGTATCATCACATAGCCTATACCATGTCGATGCATCTCCCTCCAAAGATAAAGGGAAGACCTTCTTATTAACAACATCATCGGGTATACCTGCAAGCCTAAATAATCCACAAACTTCATCCACATAGATTAGGTGCTCACCAGGATGCTTTGTTCCATCTCCTGCAAAAGGATTGGCTAGCAGTTTTTCTTACATACCCGAAGGAACTTCAAAGGGAACATTTTCATTTTCAGTAGGTTCAGTAGGTTGAGGAGCAACTCTTTGCTCTACTGGTCGGGGTGAAGATACCCCAAACAAGCCCCTCAGAGGATTACTTTCCATAGTAACAAGTGACAATAAATTTCAGCACACTATATAAATTTTTCCTTACCAAATTCCACCTACCAAAGGCGCTTCACTCCCCGGCAACGGCGCCAGAAAAGAGTCTTGATGGCCCACAAGTATAGGGGATCTATCGTTGTCCTTTCGATAAGTAAGAGTGTCGAACCCAACGAGGAGCGGAAGGAAATGATAAGCGGTTTTCAGCAAGGTATTCTCTGCAAGTACTGGAATAAATGGTAACAGATAGTTTTGTGATAGGATAATTTGTAACGAGCAACAAGTAACAAAGGTAAATAAAGTGCAGCAAGGTGGCCCAATCCTTTTTGTAGCAAAGGACAAGCCTGGACAAACTCTTATATAGAGAAAAGCGCTCCCGAGGACACATGGGAATTATCGTCAAGCTAGTTTTCATCACGTTCATATGATTCGCGTTCGGTACTTTGATAATTTGATATGTGGGTGGACCGGTGCTTGGGTGCTGTTCTTACTTGAACAAGCATCCCACTTATGATTAACCTCTATTGCAAGCATCCACAACTACAACAAAAGTATTAAGGTAAACCTAACCATAGCATGAAACATATGGATCCAAATCAGCCCCTTACGAAGCAACGCATAAACTAGGGTTTAAGCTTCTGTCACTCTAGCAACCCATCATCTACTTATTACTTCCCAATGCCTTCCTCTAGGCCCAAATAATGGTGAAGTGTTATGTAGTCGACGTTCACATAACACCACTAGAGGCTAGACAACATACATCTAGTCAAAATATCGAACGAATACCAAATTCACATGACTACTAATAGCAAGACTTCTCCCATGTCCTCGGGAACAAATGTAACTACTCACAAAGCATATTCATGTTCATAATCAGAGGGGTATTAATATGCATAAAGGATCTGAACATATGATCTTCCACCAAATAAACCAACTAGCATCAACTACGAGTAATCAACACTACTAGCAACCTACTAGTACCAATCCCGGACTTGGAGACAAGAATTGGACACAAGAGATGAATTAGGGTTTTGAGAGGAGATGGTGCTGGTGAAGATGTTGATGGAGATTGCCCTCTCCCGATGAGAGGAGCGTTGGTGATGACGATGGCGATGATTTCCCCCTCCCGGAGGGAAGTGTCCCCGGCAGAACAGCTCTGCCGGAGCCCTAGATTGGTTCCGCCAAGGTTCCGCCTCGTGGCGGCAGAGTCTCGTCCCGAAAGGTTGGTTATGATTTTTCCCTGGACGAAAGACTTCATATAGTAGAAGATGGCCACCGGAGAGCCAACAGGGGGCCCACGAGGCAGGGGGCGCGCCCCCCACCCTCGTGGCCAGGTGGGGCCCCCTCTGACGTACTACTTCCGCTCAATATTTTTTATTATTTCCAAAAATAAATTTCGTGGATTTTTAGGACTTTTTGGAGTTGTGCAGAATAGGTCTCTAATATTTGCTCCTTTTCCAGCCCAGAATTCCAGCTGTCGGCATTCTCCCTCCTTATGTAAACCTTGTAAAACAAGAGAGAATAGGCATAAGTATTGTGACATAACATGTAATAATAGCCCATAATGCAATAAATATCGATATAAAAGCATGATGCAAAATGGACGTATCATCGACGCATTGCGCCCATCACCTCCTGGAAGAGCTCGTGACGAACTACGCTCCGCCCGCGCTCGAGCTCGAACGCTCGGCCCACCTCGTCCTCTGCCACGGGGGCTGCGGGCGTGGCGCCAAGTGGTGCGCCCCCTCCAGGGAGGGGGCTGGGGGCTGACGCCGAGCCTAACGTCAACCAGTCCTCGCGAGGAGCCCAAGCTGACCGGGGCCCGCTGCTTGGAGAGGAGCTGAAGATCGAAGCCAACAAATTGCCATCCATGACCAGCGGAGGAGTCCTTGGCACACCTGCCAAGCTCCACGCCAAACCGGGGGGAGGAGCGACAGGGCCGCAGGTTCGGCAAGCCAAGAAGGCAGGAGTGCCCCTTCAACTAACCCTGCTCCAGGGGCAACAAGCGGACTCGAAGCGCTCGAGGCCGGCGGAAGAGTTGAGGAAGAAGGAGGCCGTTTCTCAGGAGACTCGGCAGCATCAGTGGAAGGAGCCCTGAAAGACTGGCGTCAGAAGAAGAAAGCAGCGCGTAATAAGCCATGGAAGCACGGTACTTACACGTCGACAGCGATGTACTTCCTTCGCTTCAACGGCCCGAAGATATTGCTTGCGCCAGGGGACCCCTTCCTCTTGCGGAGCTCTTCGAAGTCCACGCAAAGCCGACTAAAGCGCTGGACGTGACGGCCGGTGCGCGGCAGAGACGAAGAAGAGCGTGGAAGGATGTCTTCAAGGGTGCCCGGTTGCGGTGAACAGCCAGGCACCGTTTCACCACAACCTCCCGAGGCCCTTGAAGCCTTGGCCTCAAGGTCGCATGCTGCGTCTCCTCAGCAACCGACGCTTCAGGAGGAGGGCCGCAGGCTCCCGAGGACGACGCCCCAGGATCACCATTCAGCAGGCGCTCCTCAGCACTCGAGCCATCGGCCCTCGTCGGAGCTCGCCCACCTGCACCATCACTTGGGGTGGGCTCGGCACCAGCGGTGAGGAAGGGAACCACGACGACAGGGTTCTCACGGGGCCCCACCAGGTCAATCGGCCGTGGCCCCCACTCATCAAAGGGAGGCATGTTCTCTACAAATTCATCCTTGTTCTTGCAGCGGTATAGCAAACAGTTCTTCCCAGGCAGTTCGGCCAGCAAGAGGACACCCGTCAGGACCTTGAGCACTGTTTGCCGCGTCCCAAGGAGGAGCCCAGACTCCTGGAACCTCATGTGGTCCTCGCTGCTGACAAGGTCCACATTGGGCGAGAATGGCGCTGAAGCGGAGCAACCCAGCGTCTGATGAATTCTTTCACCACCATCGGCACAGTTACGCCGCGGTCTTTCAGCAATCTCAACCTGAGCCAGACGTGGGCAAGGCGGGGGCTCGCGAGCCGCTGATGGCTCCAGCCGGAGTTAGGAACAGCGGGCCCTGACGGAGCCTGAAGCAGAGGACTGAGCACGCCGGCATCAACGAACACCCATCGTGTCCGGAATTCGCTCGTGGATGGAGGAAGCTCGAAGTCGATCCCCTCGCCCGCCGTCGCAGCCACGGCATGGAAGCTCACGCATCCCGAGCTTTGTTGGGGGTCGGTCAGATGCAATGAGAAGAAATGGCGAAGGAGGGCCACAGAAGGGGCTATGCCAGCCATGGCTTCGCACACGAAGGCAAAGACGGCGAGAAGAGTCACAGACTGAGGGTCGAGATGCAGCATGTGGATCTGATAATGCTCAAGCACCGCATTGAAGAAGGCAGAGAAGGGAGGAATCAGGCCAGCCCAGAGGGCATCTATGAAGATTGGGACTTCGGTGGCTGCCTGAGCCGTGCGAGTGCGAGACGCAGGCCAAGGCACCGTCTCCCCCCACTCATTGAAACTGGAAGCAAGCATTGGACGCACCTTGTCCATGGCCTCGTCGTTGAGCACCCAAGACCGGCCGAACGCAGGCGCGAAGGACGGAGGTGCAGTTGGCAGAGACAGAGGTTTCTTCCCCTTTTCAGCTCATCTCGGCGCCATGGCGATGGGGCAGGCGGAGCGCAAGTCAGATTGGAAGCGCAAAGCAGGGCCTCGAGGAAGCAGGGAGATTGGAAGAGCCAGGCGTGGGCGAAGGAAGAATAACTGTGTAAGATGCGGGGGCCGCGTAGCCAGGCAGATTCAAGGGCAGCGTGGGGAAGTGGAGATGCCCACGTCCAATCAACCGCCACGCGTCAACCGAGGCCACAGGCTTTTGGGGCCCGCGGTGCTCCGAACTTGACCCTTGGCTTCGCCGCGAAGCCAAGCCCGAGCGCACCTTGGGCCCGGGGGCTACTGTCGGTGTTCTGGGAACGGGGGTCCCCAGACTTGCCTGCCTGCGGCCCACGGCGTGGCTGAGCAAGCAGGCCGTACGGCCCATCTTCATCAACAAGGCATCCAAGACCCTCGCGAGGGTCCAAGCCTCGCGAGGCGGACGATGCACGACCTCCTCTAGTATAGCCTAGCCAGGCAGGCTCACGAGGAGCAGAGATATCAAGGCGGGGCAAAACCTCGCGAGGCCCTCGTGACGTGAGCCATGACGCACGGCACCAGGCGGGCGCCAGGCGGGCGCCTGCGCGCGCAGCATCCTTATTTCCTCTTTGGTGCTAAGGAGGCCAGCGCAGGCGAAGAGTACCGAGGCATTAGGAAAAGGTTGCTATATTGGTGCAACAAGACCAAGAACAGGAGGACGGCAAGACGGAGGTCATCGTGGAGCCCAAGGCAGCGTCACCACCAGAGCTTTTCGTAGGCGAAGACCGCTTTTGTCAGGATAACTTGTACTAGCTGTCCCCCTTCAAATTTGCCCGCTGTTGTTGGCTCTCTTCCCGCTCGATATTTAGGAGGAGGACCAGGGCCTATATAAGTAGAGCTAGCAACCATAGTAGGGGGGATCACCTTATCTTGATCCGACCCGATCAAGAGCCTAGCCACAAGAACACCTCAACCTCAGGAGGCTGTTCTTCCCTTGTACTGTTCATGATCAGCCCAAGAGGCAATCCACCACCACCACACTGGAGTAGGGTATTACACCACAACGGTGGCCCGAACCAGTATAAACCTCGTGTCTTTCTGTGTTGCAAGTTCGTCGAGTTCGTCCGCGAGATCTTAGCGAGCTAGGGCATAGATCGGTAGGAGGGAAAGACTTCGTGCGCACCCCAGTGTTCGAACCTTAAGGGTTTGCCGGAACCCCACATCCGATAGATTCCAAGCGGCACCAAAGGAATCGCATCACTTAGCTGTGAAGCGAATTCTTCGATATTTGGCTTACACCCCGACACTAGGATTATGGTATCCAAAGGGCTCAGAGTTTGATCTTGTTGGATTCTCGGATGCGGATTATGTTGGTGACAAGGTGGATCGCAAGTCTACATCAGGCACATGTCACTTTCTGGGACGATCACTTGTCTGTTGGTCTTCAAAGAAGCAGAACTGTGTATCACTCTCCACTGCTGAATTTGAATACATTGCTGCTAGATCTAGCTGCACTCAGCTTCTATGGATGAAGCAAACACTCAAGGACTATGGCATCCATCTGAAACAAGTACCACTCTACTACGACAACGAAAGCGCCATCAAGATTGCCAACAACCCAGTTCAGCACTCGAAGATAAAGCACATTGAAATTCGTCATCACTTTCTCAGAGATCATGTCATGAAGGAAGATATTGATATCATACACGTCAACACTGAAGAGCAATTGGCAGATATCTTCACAAAGCCCTTGGATGAGAAAAGGTTTTGCAAGTTGCGGTGTGAGCTAAATATCTTGGAATCCTCGAATGTCCTGTGATCAGGCACACATCCTAACACTTATGCATGTTGATGACTTAGATGTGCAACACACGAAGTAATGTATATCTTCAATCAATGAAGATTTACACTCTTGAGTGTGAATACATTAATGCGGAATTTGACTTCGGAGCGCCATGATAATTGTGCACCGTGTCTGGGTCTAATACTTCCTATACGGTGGGTAACGCCACCACCAAACCTTTATTTGAAGTGTTTCTCCTGGCGTTATATTGCAAAGTCTTCGCATTTGGTTTGTCTTCAATATTAACATGACTTCATATTTATCTTCACAATGTTGATTTGATCTTATTCTAATATATACATATATTAGTGTTTTGTCCTCTACAACATTCACTTATAGCTATGTCTTCTCGTTTGAATCTTTTGCACTAAGTGAATGTGATCGGACCCTAATCTCTCTATGCTTCTACCTCAAACTCTATCTATCCAAATCATATGCATTCTGTTGAAACCGTCGAATGTCTTCTCTGCGTCCTTGTCAGCAGAAGGTATAGAGACAAACATTAAATCTGTTTTAAATGCTCAATCCTTATTGCCTGAAACCCGGAGAAGCCGGAACGACCACCCGACAGTCCAGGCGTGCGTGGGGACATGGAACAACTTCCAATGTGTTGCATGTTCGCCATGTGTCCCTCAGATGTGAACCGCTAGGGGCACCTGCGTAATTGCATTGTGCCGTCCCTCTCCTTATAAATGCACATCACATCGCGGTCAAAAATCCTTCTTCCACCTCTCCACCTCGTCAAAACCCTAGCGCCACAGCTAGCTCTCGGCGACACTGGCGACGAAGCGCTTAGCTGCCGCAACCTCACCGACGCCGTCCTCACGCCAGCCGCGGACATCGTCGTCTCCGCCGCCGCCGTAGTTGTCCTCCGTCGCCAAGTTAGGGCACGGAAGATCAAACTGCTCGGCCTCATCTTCTACTCCGTCTAGCAGTTCATCGTGTGGTAAATTAAAACTCTCTTTTTACCGTCTTTTTGATCCGATAGATTCATCCTTTCTACCAAAAGTAGTTTCTGCCTCCACAAATTTGGATCTATCCTGTTCTGCATCTCATCATATGCCTAGTATGTTCACTTATGCTTCACACGTAGTTAGATTCCTCACTTGTACCTATTCGTGGATTCGTAAAAAACTGGAACCAACTCTCAACATATAAGTGAATGTCTTCGCGCTGTGAGGTCAATGTCTTCTAAACTGATTTATCTTCAAAATCTTCTGAGAATGCATATGACCTCTTCCCCTTCCCTTGCATCTCTAATTCTATCATAGGTACATGTCCGTGGGAGAATCCCTTGGTTCTCATAGTCTGCATTCATTTGCAGAATTCTTACAGCATCATATCAACTCTCCCGAAGCTAGTTCCTGTCTGACCAGCAGACGGAAGCCTTTGACAGTTTTGAAGCCATTCAGTCTGAACTTCATGGCAACAGATAAGTCAGCAAGGAAGGGAGGCAGACAGCACCGTCGAGGAACATCAAGAGATTTGTCGCCTGACCTCTATGAGTTGTACAAGACAGATCCAGAAGAGGATTACAATCAGCGCAAAACACGAATCCAATGGATTCGAAGATATTGGGCAGAGCAATGGTTCAAGTACAGGTTCGTGACCCAGGAATATGCTGAAAAGAATGCCATCAAGCGACCCTTGGGAGACATCTTGTACAAAAATCTTCCACCCAGGTCCAGATCTGAAGCTATTGATCAAGGTTTCTACCCTTGCATGGTCCGTGGACCACAGCATGTTGATGCCGACCCATCTTCTCTGTTGTGGTGTCGTGAAGACAATCTGTTCAAGCGCAACTTCCAGTTTGCCAAGAACTCGGCCAAAGAGAACAAGAAGTCGCGAGGCTTAGACTTCAACCCCGGTCCCTCTGCTCCTCGTGCCGATGGCACACGTGAGGCTGAACCCAATATTGTTGGGCCCCTCTACAATCTAGAAGGTCTCATCACTCACATTATGGTTCAAGGGACAGTCGTGGATCACTCTACAGATGACGCTGATTCTGACGAAGCGCCTGCACCACCGCAGCCGAATAAGTTGAAGAAACCCAAGGCTTCGAAGCCTTCCACTGCACCAAGTGGTACGCGAGCGAAGCCTCTGGCCACTGCTCCTCCTGCACCAAGTGTGCACTCTGAAGATCTCTCACGCATCTCCAAGACCGAGAAGAAGAAGAAGCCCATGCACACCACTGGTCAAGTACTGACCCCTGCTGCTGTTCTAAGAAATAAGAACGACGCCATTGAACTGTCGAGTGACGACGATCTTGCTGATGATGCTCTTGAGCTGCTGATAAAGAGCAAGCAAGAGGCGGAAATCTTCAATGATTTGCCTCTCTTTGACGTGGAAGTATTGAACAACTTCATTGATGAGTGGTTTGACACCCCAAATCTCAGCTTTGATGATCTTCAACTTCCAATTGGCCTCAGCGTCTCCTTCCATGGAGCCATTGCTCCTGAGCTGGCTCTTGCTCAGAAAATCGTTGAACTGAAGCACAAAATTGACTATGAGAAGGCTCGGTTCAAGAAGCATATGGCCTAGCTCAGTGTGACAGACGTCCAAAACTTCAAGACAATGATGCATGAGATCAAGGAGGCGTTTCACAAGAAACGTGACAAAGCCAAAGGTTCTCGAGAGCACATGAAGCACTTGGCTACCAAATGTGTTCAAGCCTACAATGAAGCTGAGAAGCACAAGGCACTTGGGCGTCCTGGCATCGACCCCAAGATGGCTGCCAAGCAGAAGAAGCCAACTGTGTACCAAGCTGAAGCATCCAGGTGGGAAGAACCTCGCATTGTCTTCCCCGCTAGTATGACAGGCATGAAGCCTAAGGTCCCCATAGTGGCTTCAGAGCTCAAGAAAACAAGGGCAGCTGAAGCCAAAGCCAGAAAGCGCAAGACCAAGAACACCACTGACGACGCTCCACCTGCCAAGAAGCGTAAAACCAAGAAGAAAGATCGGGCTGCTCCCACAGAGCCCCTTGTCGTCGAGCCAATTTCTGTTGCTCGTCCTGCATCTGCACAACAAGAGTGTCGTTTGATAGCTCATGAGCCTGCTTCCCCAGAGGCTCCTGAAGCTGAAGTCATTCCAGTTGTCAACCCTACCGCAGCTGAAGACATTGGTCCCCAAGACAATGTAGAAGATGATGAAGTCCTTCCTCAGATCGAGCACAATGTGGTATCATCGCCTGTTCTTACGAACAGCGAACTCATCAGCATTGGTCGTCCTTTGACGCCAATCGCTCAGGATGATTCATGGGCTGATCACCGTCAAGACTCCCCCCGTCAAGAAGAAACGCCAGCTACTCCCCCAACTCAAGTCACCACTCCGG
This sequence comes from Triticum aestivum, assembly GCF_018294505.1. Lineage (NCBI taxonomy): Eukaryota > Viridiplantae > Streptophyta > Magnoliopsida > Poales > Poaceae > Triticum > Triticum aestivum. The sequence goes on along the minus strand of NC_057808.1, from coordinate 282,172,440 downwards.
TGCTTGAAGATGATGACTTTGAGGCCCAACCTACTCCATCTCCACAAGCGTCGCCAGCGTTCCATAGGCTTCGTAAAGGACCAAGGCCACAAGTCACTCTGTCGAGTGTTCCAGAAGGAGAAGAGCACCAATCAGTATCACGCCAAGTTTTTCCTGAAGCCTCTCCTACTGCGAACATCCCCAAGTCTGAAGCCAAAGCGGCTGAAGATATTCCCGCTGCATCAGCCGATGAACAAGAAGAGCCAAGAGATGAAGAAGAACGTGTTGCTACACCCCGAACCAACCCTGAAGTTGTTCTCGAGGAGAACGTGTCCGACCCTCCAGCTACTCGAGTGGAGGTTGATAACATTGAGGCGACCACCAACACCCATACTGAAGCCAATGACGTTGTCATGGCTGAAGCTACCGTGGCGCATGAAGTTAATGTGGTGCCAGAAGTGATTGCACCTGAAGCCAATGCTGCTCCTGATGCAAATCTGCAGCTTGAAGTGAATACCACTGCCACTGCCACTGCTCCTGTACCGCCTCCATGGCCACACACCATCGAGCAAGCATATGATCATGGTCAGCTGGTCACTGTCAGATGGCCCATTCTGGTTCCTCCACCTACTGCTGGTCCGCAATTTGACTATCATATCGAGCACAGGCCTCAGGTCCAGAAGCCGAAGCCAAGGTTGCCCAGGTTTCCAGGTACAGCAACTTCACCAGGGTCGTTCAATGCAAATGGCTTCATTGCGCACAACACTTTCTTTGATAGTGCCAAGAACCCCTATTCCAAGCCAAGGATTTCTTCTGATCGGTTCTGGAGCTATCAGCAGCGTAGCTACTATTCATGTGTTCTCTATGACCAAGGGCGCATCTTCCCACATATGCGTCTAGACTGTGAAGCCATTGCTGGACTGCCCTGCCTTGAAGAAGCCCTTGACTGCTTCCGTGATGCTGGACTTCTGAACTTTGTGACTGATAGGAGCATTGGAATGAAGAGCTTCTGCTACAATTTTATGCTACCCTCCACATTCGCGGCTACAACAGGGATCCGAAGACTTGGGTCCTTGAGTGGATGACAGGCAATGTCCATCATGAAGCCAAAGCTCTTGATATCATTGAGCTAACTGGCCTGCCCACTCCAGGTGAACTCTTCAAGCCTGGTTGTCAGCTTCACCACAATGCATTGGAGAGCATCTTTCAGAAGCCAGAGCCCAACATGAGCCAAATGCTAAGCATGATGAAGCCTCTGCCACGCGACGCTGAATACCCAAGAGAGTTCTTTGTTGAAGATCTAGAGTATCTGCCTCGAACAATCTATCATATCATATGGCGAACTCTATGGCCCATCAAGGGACATTCTTCTGCAGCAAAGCTTGAAGGATCGATGAAGACATTGGTCTTTTATATCTTCAATGGCATCAGCTTCAATGCTCAAGACTTCTTTATCAGGCAATTGGCTGCATCAGGCTCTGATCTCTTTGGTCTGAAGTTCTACGCGCCATGGGTTATGCGCCTTATCAAGCTTCATTCAGCTGTCAACTATCAGCCTTCTGCTCGCAACCATCTGATCTTTTTGCCAGAGGTTGATATGTCAGTTGAAGCCATATACCCAGAGCCTACCAAGGAGCCTATTTATCTTCACAATGCTGATCACCAAAGCTTCACCCAGCCCATTGAAGGAGTTCAGGCCATCACGCGTGTTTATCCTTTGGCTGGCAATACTCGTGGCCCTCACTGTTCCCATATTGAAGCCACTGAAAGCACTATTGCTCAAAGGCCTCGGAAGTGATCTTGTGTTCTTAATGACCGAGAGCTTCTCGTTGCCCTGCATCAGGAACATGATAAGCATCACTACTGGCTGAAGCGGTAGATGCAAAGCCTCTTGGTGGATGTTAATCGCATTCGCAATCTTGCCACCAAGAATGCATTTGTCACTCATGAAACCTGTCGAAGGTCATGGAAGAGTTTGACATTGCTGAGTGCTGAAGCAGATCTTCAAGACGATGGCTTCACTGAAAGATTCAAGTTTGACTCCACTCCTCCAAGGAATGTTGTCCTGTGTCGTACTCCCTCTCTTGAAGACTCTGACTATTCCTCCTCAGCTGCAACAGTGAATGCCAGAGTCATTGATGACCAAGATGATGCTACTTCACCACCTCCAACCTCAGCGCGTGTCAACACTGCACCAAGTTCTTCTGCACCACCAAACGCCAACGACGACCCTGCAGCTTCACCTACTCCTTCTGGGAACGAGTGGCGGCTCTATGTCTTCAAACCTTTTTGGTCCTTACTGACAAAAGGGGGAGAAGCATATGGATTGATAGTCTTCAAGCGGGTCCATAGGGGCAGTTGCTTTATATTTTGCCTAGTGTTTACAACTCTCGCTTTTGATACATTTGGTTCTTTGAGTTGTAACACTTAAACTTGATGGTCGTCTGCTACTTGTTTGCTATTCTGTGATGCGATGATAAATTCCGCGTGTGCAATGGTAAATCCCGCGAAGTCATATTGCAGACGTCCATTTTTCATTTTGCATGTCATTATCTTCGTTATATCAAATCATGCATGATGAATTGTCTTCATAAGTTGAAGAGGATCTCCACAAGTACAACCTGCCATGTGCATTTGCATTCCAAAAGCAAATTACTTATATGCACATCTTCAGGGGGAGCCTCTTGCTACTTATGAAGACAATACCTTAATCCTTTACAATTTCACATACTTTTATCCCCGTTGAAAACTTCAACCAGTTTGTCATCAATCACCAAAAAGGGGGAGATTGTAGTGCATCTAGTGCCACCCCTAGTTGGTTTTGGAGTATTGACGACAAACCTGGTTGAGGGACTAATGTGTTTTTGAGAATTGCAGGATAACACAGGTAGTAGTCCCTCATTGATTCAGTTTACCTACCGGAGATGACCCCTAAAAATGTATGAAGACATTGAAGGCAATGGTGGTATGTGAAGATATTCACATTGAAGACAATGACAAGAGAAGACATCACGTGAAGACTATGGAGCGCGAAGACTTAGTTGTTTCGTTGTTTCCTTTTCTTCTTTGTTGAGTCATAGGAACCACCGTACTGTTAAGTGGGGTCCTAGTGAACAAAGTCCGAGTGACTGAAGTGATGCTCAACCAAATCCTATGTCTTCGAGTGAAGACAATGAGAGCAAATCTTATCCAGAGCTGGATGAGTCAGCTTTACTTGTAGCCCAAGTCAAGCTGCCGCGTGTGTTTGAAATCTGACCGTTGGAACACGTGTCAGTTCCTTAGTGACCCAGGGTCATTTTGGACAAATCAGGTCGGGTTGCCTAGTGGCTATAAATAGCCTACCCCCTACACCATGAATTGGTGGCTACTCAGAGTTAGTGCACGGCTTTTGTCGTCTGAGAGCAACCCACCTCCGAAGCTTTTGAGAGAGAGAAATCCTTGCGAGGACAAAGCCCAAACACCCAGAGCCAAAGAGTGTTAGGCATCACTGAAGTCTTCCTGTCCGCGTGACCTGAAGACTTGTTACACTTGAGGACTGTGAATCCTCCAGCCGGTTAGGCATCACGTTCTGAGCGTCCAAGAGTCATTGTGGATCGCCGGTGAACGAAGTCTGTGAAGGTTTGGAAGTCTACCTTCAAGACTTACCAGAGTGATTGGGCGAGGACTGGGTGTCCTTAGCTCAAGGGTAATAAGGTGAAGACACGGTCTTCTGAGTTAAATCTCAGCCTCCCTAACCAGACGTACAGTTGTCACAGCAACTGGAACTGGTCCAACAAATCTTTGTCCTCACCAAGTGACTGGTTCTATCCTCTCCCTCTCTTTACTTACAGTTTGTCTTCGTGAATTCATTGCCTGTTTACACTACCTGTTTGACTTCACTGTGTGACTACTATTGTTGCTTGGCTTCATACTATCTTCCATCCTGATCTTTACTACCTAGCTGCTATTAGTCTTCGTGCTTTCACTTCATTGAATACTTGACTATGGCTTGCTTAGTGTAGTCTACCTTCCGCTGCATATCAATAGGTTCATTTCTATTGTTTGTCTTCGAAACTCTCATGTTTTGAAGACTTTCATAAAAATCGCCTATTCACCCCCCCCCCTCTAGTCGATAACTAGCACTTTCAATTTCCATGGCAGTGGTCCACCATCATAAGAGGAAGAGTGAGTCTCACGGGTCCTGCAACTAGCAGCCAAACTCATACCTTTAAACCTCGCCTCATATTCAAAGACTTGGTTCTGGAGGTCATAGATCTGGCTTTGGAGGAAGTTGATTTGCTCATTGAAGGTGAAGACGATGTCCTTCATGGGCTTGCCATCCACCTTGAGATCACGGGAGAGGTCCGTGATCATTAGGTCATTGGCATGGAGTCCACGCTCCACCATCCCCTTGCACCGGAAGACATCTTGCTCCACAGCTTCAAGCCTAGCGTCCATGGTTCTCGTCCCCTTAGGACAGGGCATATCGCAAAGGTGAAGCACCCCCTCATGCATCTCCATGACCTGAGGGTGCTGCACCACCTCCCGCAGATATGGGTTGATGACGTTGTTGAAGAACTTGTCCTTGGAGGAACTTAAAGTAGCCATGGTAGATGGGATCTGACAGAAAACAGCAAGGGAAAAAGAGAACAGAGGATTTCTTCGCGATATGGTGATTAACAGGTTCGGGAAGTATATATAGATTTTTTATCTTGGAGGACAAGTATATGGAAGAAAAACGGAGTACGGAAGGTGTCCCAGGTGGGCACAACCCACCTGGGCGCGCCAGGCATGCCTGGCGCGCCCTGGTGTCTTGTGCCCACGAGGGACGCTTCCTGGGAGTTTCTTTATTTCCAAAATTCTAAAATATTCCAAAACTGATAAAAAATATTTTTGCGGATTTTTTGGAGTCCGTTTACTTACCGTATCATGTACCTCCTTATTTTCACGATTCTGGAGTGTTCTGGAAGGACTCTATTATGTGTTCTTCCGGTGTCAAAGTTTGGATAATATTACTTCAACATTAATAGGCGTACCTGAGATATAATGCTTTATTCGTTGCCCATTGACAACCTTCGGGTTACTACCTTCGGAATTATTTATTTTGATGGCTCCAGACTGGTAAACCTCCTCGATGACATATGTGCCTTCCCATTTTGAGAGGAGTTTTCCTGCAAACAATCTGAAACGAGAGTTGTACAAAAGAACATATTCTCTGACCTTAAACTCATGCTTTTGGATTCTTTTGTCATGCCATCTTTTAACTTTTTCTTTGAATAATTTTGCATTTTCATAAGCTTGGGTTCTCCATTCATCTAATGAGCTAATATCAAATAACCTCTTTTCACCAGCAAGTTTGAAATCATAGTTGAGTTCTTCAACTGCCCAATATGCTCTATGTTCTAACTCAAGAGGCAAATGACAAGCTTTTCCATAAATCATTTTATAAGGAGACATACCCATAGGATTTTATATGCTGTTCTATAAGCCCAAATTGCATCATCTAATTTCTTAGACCAATTCTTCCTGGACTATTAATAGTCTTTTGCAAAATTAATTTTATTTCTCTATTGCTAAGTTCAACTTGACCACTAGACTGAGGATGATAGGGTGATGCAATTTTGTGGTTAACATCATACTTAGCAAGCATTTTACGAAAAGCACCATGAATAAAGTGTGAACCACCATCAGTCAGTAAATATCTAGGGACTCCAAACCTTGGGAAAATAACTTCCTTCAGCATTTTAATAGAGGTGTTGTGATCAGCAGTACTAGTTGGAATAGCTTCTACCCATTTAGTAACATAATCAACAGCAACCAAAATATGTGTATACCAATTAGAGGAAGGAAAAGGTCCCATGTAATCAAATCCCCAAACATCAAATGGTTCAACAGCAAGTGAATAATTCATAGGTATTTCTTGACGCTTACCTATATTACCTATTCTTTGACATTCATCACAAGATGAAACATACTTACAAGCATTCTTGAAGTGAGTAGGCCACTAAAATCTAGACTGCAATACCTTATGAGAAGTTCTATCTCCAGCATGATGCCCTCCATAAGACTCGGAGTGACATTTCCGTAGGATTTGTCCCAGTTCATGCTCAGGTACACAACGTCTAATAATACCATCTACTCCTTCTTTATAAAGATGTGGGTCATCCCAAAAGTAATGTCTTAAATCATAGAAGAATGTTTTCTTTTGGTAGTATGTAAATCTAGGTGGTAAATAGTCAGCATACCAAGGAGTACTATTAGAAACATTTGTTGCAGCTAACTGCTCATCAGGAAAACTATCATCAATAGGAAGTGGGTCATCAAGCACATTTTCATGTCTAGACAAGTCATCAGCTACTGGGTTCTCAGCTCCTTTTCTATCAATGATAGGTAAATCAAATTCTTGCAACAAGAGAACCCAACGAATAAGTCTAGGTTTAGCATCTTTCTTTTGCATAAGATATTTAATAGCAACATGGTCTGTGTGAACAGTTACTTTGGAATCAACAATATATGGTCTAAATTTATCACAGGCAAACACAACTGCTAAGAATTCTTTTTCAGTAGTAGCATAATTTCTTTGAGCACTGTCTAGAGTTTTACTAGCATAATGAATAACATTCAATTTCTTATCAACTCTTTGTCCTAGAACAGCACCAACAGCATAATCACTAGCATCACACATAATTTCAAAAGGCAAGTTCTAATCAGGTGTATCGGTGTACAAAAGTAGGGGCCCCTTTTTGTACCCCTTTACTTGTGCACGGGCAGTCACAGCCCCACGCCCCTGGCCACGCTTGGCGGGGCAGAGGAAGCAAAGAAGCAAGGCAACCAGAGCAACGCCAAGCCAGAAACACAAAGAGCAGAGGGGAGAGGTGAACTCCCCCGGCAAGGCCCTTGCCGGGGAGGCCTCCACAGCCGCGGCAAGAACCTTGCCGGGCAACTTGCCCAGCACCAGCGGAGCCGCCACCCTTGAGCCCAAGAGTTCCAACTCCATCAACCACATTGGAACCAAGGCTCGGGAGGCACCTCCATGGTGGCATGCAGATCTTTGTGAAGACCAGAAGCACACATGACCAGGTGATAACCAGAAGACGACGATCCTCAGCAAGATCCTTGCCGAGGGTACCCACGAGACCCCCCGGCAAGACCCTTGCCAGGGACGCCCAGGATGCCGCAGCAAGACTCTTGCCGAAGACATCCGCGGGGCCGCAGCCATGCCCACATCTGCCAAGACTCCACCGTCGTTCCCATGCAGCTGCCATCCCACCAACTAGGCGAGCACCTGTGTGGCGACGTGTGGCCTCTAGGCCAACTCAGCAAGCACCTGCGTGGTGGCATGCAGATCTTCGTGAAGACTCTGCCACCACGCCAACACAGCAGCCAGCCAGCCAGCCAGCGTGGCACTACACTCCTCGTCAGCTCGAACGCGCGTCGAGGCCAGGCGAGGCGGCGACAGCTGGGACGAGCTTCCTTGCCGTCCCCGATAAAGCAAGAAGGGCACGTCGGTAGCGCATTAAATGCGTTTGTCCTACGATGACAGGAGATAGACTCGACTACTGTACAACTTTCCACCTCCTGTGTGCCACTGTGGCAGCCCCTTTTGATTATAAAAGGAGGCCCGCGGCGTACTGAGGAAGGATTCGGACTTTTTGGACCCTGCACGCTTTGTAGCTAGTCCAAGAACACCAGATAAACATAAACCAGCAGGAGTAGGGTATTACGCATCACTTGCGGCCTGAACCTGGATAATCCCCCTACGTTGATCTCTCAATCCCGCTCTTTCCACAGCCCCGCGCCCGCCAACCGTAGCAAAAGGGATTCCTTGTGATCCCGTAGGTGTCGTTTCCCCCGACATCTTTGGCGCGCCAGGTAGGGGCGCAAGCCATGGAAATCTGGTTTTGGAGCCGACGCAACGACTCTTTCATGAGGATGGCTCGAAGGGAGAGGGCGACGTCGATCAACCGCCCTCTGGTGTCGTCCGCAGCCTCGACGGCCATCCGCGTGGCCCCGAAAAGCTAAGTCATGCAAAATTTTGGCTAATTTCATTGGTATAAGTCTGTCTTCCACGGAAGATCTCGTTCCTTGTATGGGAAACCTGCACACAATGGGACCCTTCCGCTATTGGCAACGCCCTTGTCTCTGTCTCGAGTCCGCTCGACAGTTCATGCGGCCGCGCTGGCAGAGGCAAGGTGGCTTACCCGGCAACAAGCGCCCTCCCGGCAGGGTGCTAAGGATCCGTCCTCAAAGCACCACGACATGGGTTTACGCGCTGGCAGCCTTATCTCACCAAGCGTAGGGTGCAAACATACAAAGAAAGATCTAACGGGAAGATAGCATGCGTGATATTGAAGTACTGCAGAGTTATATTACATCAAATAATCGCTGCGGTTCTAACTTAAGATAAAATTGTCTTGGTCTTGAACTCACAGCGGCGACGAGAAACGGGGTGCCTAGTCCCGGCGCTGGCCCTCCACCCTCTCAACTCCATCGACGCAGTCGATGATGGGCTTGATACGCTCCTTGAGCACCGTGAGGTCCGCCTCCTCTGGCAAGCTCTCCAACGCGTTGGCAAAGTTGACGGTGGGGTTCCAGAACGCCACCTTGGTGAGCACCTTGGTCAGGGCGCCCTGGCAGAGCCTCCGGGACTCATTGGCCATATAAGTTGCCCGGTCGGAGCGGAGCTGCTCTAGGGCTCCAAGAACAGCCTCGAAGAACAAGGTCAGTTTGGCGTTGGGACTCACGTTCGGCTCCGGGGCGTACCTCACATTTGGCATCCCCATGGCAGCCAGCTTCGTGGTGGTCCTCCCAGCGACGTCGGCGAGGCGGCCGACCCAACGGTTTATACCCTCCGCGTACTCCTTGTGTTCGGCAGCGTCATTCCTCTGCAGCTGCCTCTCCTCCTCCAGGTCCTTGGTCAGGGTCTCCTCCTGGGCCCTGACCTCCGAAAGCGTCCCCTCAAGGCCCTCTAGCTTCAGCTTCAGGTCTTTGATGGAGTCATTGGCCTTGAAGAGCAGCTCGGCCTAGCCGAGGACTGTGGCCTGCGCCTCCGCCAAAGCGCCGTTGGCCGTGTCCTTCTCCTCCGTCAGCTCTGGGACCTATTTCTTCAGCCCCTCCCGCTCCACCTCCAGCTCCTTCACCTTGTCGGCATGGACTAGGGCTTGAGCATTGAGTGCCTCCTTGTGCCTCTGCTCCAGCTCCTGGGTCCGCTGCGCGGCGAGCTTCTCAACCTCCTCATCCTTGCTGCGGAGTGTGGCAGCGAGCGCCTCCTCAAGAGCGGCAAGGTCCTCCTCGTGGGAGTTCAGCTTGGCCTGGTGCTGGTGCCGACCGGCCTCGTCCTTGGCGGCTTGCTCCTTCGCCGCCTCCTGGGCCTTCTCGACATCAGCCTGCTTCAGGACAAGCTCCTGTTTGCCCTCAGCCAGCAGATCCTGGGTAACCTTCAGTTCCTCGTGGGCCTGGCGAAACCAGGCATGCGTCTCAGCGATGCGCCCCTCGAGATCCACCTTCGCCTTGTCCACCGCCGCCATCCTGGATTTTGCCTTGTCCAGGCGGGCGCGGTGAAGTGCCTGGAGCTTCTGGAAGTTGGCGCTCATGGCCCGAAGCAGCTGCTCCTCTTGGGAACCGTCGCCACTGGCACTCGGTTCGTCAACAACCTCCAGCCCGGCGGCAGCGAGCGCCTCGTCGTCGAACACCTCCCCCTCGGTTGGCGCCCTGGTGCTCGCTGTTCCTGGGAGGTGGACGAACAGGTCGTCGGCCACCTTCAGGTATTTGCCCGAGCCAGAGGCACCAGAGGAGGAAGGTTGGTCGTCGACCACCCCCTCCTCGGCAGCGGCCTTGCCGGCCTCTCCGGCAGGACCCTTGGCGGCATCCTCAGTGGTGGTCTTGGCGGCCTCCTCGACGGCGATCTTGTCGGCCTCGGCCTCGCCGTCCCTAGCGACCTCCTCGATGACGGTGTCGATGTCCTCCCAGCCCGCCGAGGAAGGGTCTGGATACCAAGAAGGGGAATGAGATGGAGCCAAGGCCAAGGGTCAAAAAAAAGAAGAAGAAAGAACAGGGACAGAAAGTTAACAACTTACCCGCACCAGGCTGAGAAGAAGTGGCGCCCTCCCCGCCAGCGTTCGTTGCCGGGGCAGAGCCACCAGCACCCAAGTTCTCTCCCTCATCCTCCATATGTGTGGGCTCGGTGGTGGGTGCCCTTGCCGGGGACGCCCCTCTGGGCGGTGTAGTCGAGGGGGCGTCGTGTTGGGAGTGGCCCTTGACGGCTCCTCCTGCTGCCGTTCTCCTCCTACAAACCCGGCAAGGTCAGCATCAAAGTTCCACGCCCCAAGGATCATCAGTGAAGGAGTGATTGATGGACTCACGCTGGGGGCTAAAGCGGGGGCTGCTGTCCGGGGTGCTCTCCACCACCAGCGGCGTACCCGAAGTACCCGCCGGGGGCTTGTCGCCCGTCAAGGCCTTGGCCCTCTTCGCCACCCTCTGCGCCAACGTCTCCGTGCCCCTGTGAAGATGACACCAAATCAAGGGAAGATAACACAGGCGTAAGGTCAGGAGATGATGGGGGACGAAATACTTACTCTTCCTCCACCTCCTCCTCCACTAGCTTCCTCTTCCTCGCCGGGCTGAAAGATCCGAGGTCAAACTCGGCCCCCAAGGTGTTGTCTGAAGGGGAAGGGGATGGGGTCCGGTACCGCTTGGACGAGGAGGAAGCAGTCGCCGTCCTCTTCGCCACCGCGGCCTTCGCCGTCTTCTTCGTTGCCACAGCCTTCATCACCCTCGTCTCGCGCATGAGCTGCTCCTGGGGCGGCTGCTGCTGCGTGATCCTGCCAGGCCGGACCGGCTCACCAGAGCTGGCCCGCCACAGTACGCGCTGCCTCCCCGCGACCGGGGGTCGTTCACCTCGACCTCCTCTTCGAATGACTCGTTGCCCGCGTCTTCAACAAGGGGGGCCTCGGTGTTGGCACCGCTAGCCTCCTCGGCAGACTCCGCCCACTGGGCGAGCTCCCTCTCCTCCGCGGCAGCGTCGGCCTCATCCTCCACGCCACCAGCGATGTCGGCCTCCCTAGCAAGCGCCGCCTCCGCCGCCAGGGCGGCGATGTAGTCCAGCTCCGCCTTGGTGGTGTCCTGGATGAGCAGCAGCTCATTGCGGACATAAGCCTTCGACAAGGTGTCGAAGAACTCCTACACCTTCTCCGCTGGCGGCTCGGCCCAGGCCAGGTCAAGGCCATGCGCGTTGAAGTCCGGCATCATGGCGATGATGGCGGACTGGCGAGAGTTCTTGCTCAGCGGGACCACTCCCACCGGCAACCCAAACAGGGGCCCCTTGACAGCCTTGTTGGCCTTCGCGGCCCTGCCGGTCCTCTCAGCCCTGCCATCGCCGTCCATGTCGAGCTAAAAGAGCCTTTGGCAGAAGTGGGCATGCCCCATCACCGTGAAATTGTGCTTCAGGCCAGGGCGGAGCCTCATGACGTCGGCCGCATTCCTGAAATCCCAGGCCGGCCTCCCCTTGTTGTGTAGCGGGGCGATTCGACGCCGGATGAAGTTGGCCCCGATCATCTCGAGGGTGAGTCCGGCCATGGTGAGGCGATGGATCCTGGTGGTGGCGACCGTGAGCTTCTTGTCGTTGGCGTCGAGGTCGCTCCAGTCCCCACGGCGGGTCGGCGGGCTCTGACGAACCCGGCAGAACTCATGAGGGTCCTTCTCCTCGATCTAGCACCACCGGCCCCCCCACTCCTCCCACCTCTCCTTCTGGGCACCCTCCGGGTACGTGCCTTTCTCCTGGGTCCTCGGGATCCAGGCGATGCTCCCAGAGATGGAGCCCGCTGGTTGGAGGCGAGGGTAGAAGTAGTGGCGGAAGAGCGCCGTGCTGGGCAGCACCCCGGCAAAGCCCTCGCAGAGGTGGGCAAAGAGAGCCATGCACACCACGGCATTCGGCGTGAGGTCCAGAAGATGGAAGCCGTAGGTGTGCATGACATCGTTGAAGAAGTCAGAGAAAGGGGGGCAGAGCCTGCAAGAGAAGAAATCGACGAAAAAGGGGTACCGATTTGGGCCGGCCTTGTGAAATCGGCAGGGACGACGCGCGTGGCAGGGTGCCCCGTCGTCTCCCTCCCCCACAGGGGCAAGAAGAAGTTCTTGAGGTGGATCGCATCGACCGTCTAAGGGAAGTAGGCAACCTACGTCCGCCGCACCGCTGACTCGCTCTCCGGCGCCTCCCTCTCCCCGGCATCCTTGGCCGCTCCCTTGCCCCTGGTGGTTTTTGGCGCCATGGCGGCTGGAAGGGGGCGAAGGATCAAGAGCAATCGGGGCGCAGCGGCAGCAAGCAGAGGCAAGAACTTCAAATCCTTCTCCTGAGGAAGAAGAGAGGAATGGCGGTTCTGAGATTGGAAAAGGCGCAGAGGGTAAATGAGCAGTGCGCCTGCGGTTTTTCCTTTTTATGGGGAAGGCGCGGGCCGCCTCTTTACCATTTACCACGATGTGACGCATGAGGGCAGCAACCGCCCCACGCATGACCCCCACGTCACGCGCGACCCCCACGTCGCGCATTAAACGTGGGTCGTGAGGAAGCGCAACGAGCGAGGAAGTTACTCCAGAAAAAACTCCACCACACGCGCGCCCGCGCACCGTTCTGCGCATGGCCCAATAACGCCCCGCGCTTATATGTGGCCCAGGCCCGGGGGCTCCTGTTGGTGTACAAAAGTAGGGGCCCCTTTTTGTACCCCTTTACTTATGCACGGCCAGTCGCAGCCCCACACCCCTGGCCACGCTTGGAGGGGCAGAGGAAGCAAAGACGCAAGGCAACCAGAGCAACGCCAAGCCAGAAACACAAAGAGCAGAGGGGCGAGGTGAACTCCCCGGCAAGACCCTTGCCGGGGCGGCCTCCACAGCCCCGGCAAGAACCTTGCCGGGGCAACTTGCCCAACACCAGCGGAGCCGCCACCCTTGAGCCCAAGAGTTCCAGATCCATCAACCACATTGGAACCAAGGCTCGGGAGGCACCTCCATGGTAGCATGCAGATCTTTGTGAAGACCAGAAGCACACAAGACCAGGTGATACCAGAAGACGACGATCCTCGGCAAGATCCTTGCCGAGGATACCCACGAGACCCCCTGGCAAGACCCTTGCCGGGGACGCCCACGATGCCGCGGCAAGACCCTTGCCGGGGCCCCGGCAAGACTCTTGCCGAAGACATCCGCGGGGCCGCAGCCAGGCCCACATCTGCCAAGACTCCACCGTCGTTCCCATGCAGCTGCCAGCCCACCAACTAGGCGAGCACCTGCGTGGCGACATGCAGCCTCTAGGCCAACTCAGCAAGCACCTGCGTGGTGGCATGCAGATCTTTGTGAAGACTCTACCACCGCGCCAACTCAGCAGCCAGCCAGCCAGCGTGACACTACACGCCTCATCAGCTCGGACACGCGTCGAGGCCAGGCGAGGCAGCGACAGCTAGGACGAGCTTCCTTGTCGTCCCCGATAAAGCAAGAAGGGCACGTCGGCAGCACATTAAATGTGTTTTTCCTACGGTGCCAGGAGATAGCTAGACTCGACTACTGTACAACTTCCCACCTCCTGTGTGCCACTGTGACAGCCCCTTTTGACTATAAAAGGAGGCCCGCGGCGTACTGAGGAAGGATTCAGACTTTTTGGACCCTGCATGCTTTGTAGCTAGTCCAAGAACACCAGATAAACATAAACCAGCAGGAGTAGGGTATTACGCATCACTTGCGGCCCGAACCTGGATAATCCCCCTGCGTTGATCTCTCAATCCCGCTATTTCCACAGCCCCACGCCCGCCAATCGTAGCAAAAGGGATTCCTCGTGATCCCGTAGGTGTCGTTTCCCCCGGCAAGGTGGTTGAACAATAGGTGTAGTAATTAAGGCTTTATTGAGTGTTTCAAAGGCTTCAAGACAATCATCATCAAAAACAAAAGGGATATCCTTTTGCAAAAGATTAGTAAGAGGCCTAGAAATTTTAGAGAAGTCTTTGATAAATCTCCTATAGAAACCAGCATGACCTAGGAAACTACGAATATCTTTGATGTCCTTAGGACATGGCATTTTCTCAATTGCATCAACCTTAGCTTGGTCCACTTCAATACCTCTTTCAGAAATTTTATGACCCAAGACAATGCCTTCATTGACCATAAAGTGGCACTTCTCCCAATTCAAGACAAGATTTGTTTGTTCACATCTCTGCAAAACTCGATCAAGATTGCTTAAACAATCATCAAAAGACTTCCCATAAACAGAGAAGTCATCCATGAAAACCTCAACAATCTTTTCACAAAAGTCAGAGAATATAGGAGTCATACATCTTTGAAAGGTAGCAGGTGCATTACATAAACCAAAAGGCATACGTCTATAAGCATACGTTCCAAAAGGACAAGTAAAAGTGGTCTTTTCTTGATCTGGTTGAGAAACAGGTATTTGTGAGAAGCCAGAATATCCATCTAGGAAGCAAAAGTGTGTGTGCTTAGATAATCTTTCAAGCATTTGATCAAGAAAAGGCAAAGGGTAATGATCTTTTCTAGTTTCTTTATTTAATTTTCTAAAATCAATTACCATCCTGTAGCCTGTAACAATTCTTTGTGGAATAAGTTCATTCTTATCATTAGGAACAACAGTAATACCTCCTTTCTTAGGCACACAATGAACAGGACTTACCCATCTACTATTAGCTACAGGATAGATTATACCTACTTCCAGAAGTTTTAATATTTCCGTTCTTACCACCTCTTTCATCTTCAGATTTAACCGACATTGGTGATCAACAACTCGTTTAGCATCAGGTTCCATATTAATTTTGTGCTGACATAGAGTGGGACTAATGCCCTTTAAATCATCAAGAGTATATCCAATAGCATCCCGGTGCTTCCTTAGAACTTTCAATAATCTTTCTTCTTCATGTTCTGAAAGGTTAGCACCGATAATAACAGGATATATCTACTTTTCATCAAGATAAGCATATTTCAAAGTGTCTGGCAATTGTTTTAATTCAAACACAGGATCACCTTTAGGTGGAGGAGGACCTCCCGGACTTTAAATAGGCAAATTGTGTTTAAGTAGAGGACGTTGTTCAGAGAAAATCTTGTCTATTGTATTTCTTTCATGCACATGTAAATCATTTTCATGGTCTAGCAAATACTGTTCTAAAGGAACAGTAGGTGGCACAGCAATAGAAGCAAGATCAATTAATTCATCCTTACTAGGCAATTATTTTTCATGATGATTTCTACTAAACTTGGAAAAATTAAACTCATGAGACTCATCACCAAAGCTAACACCGACAGTTTGTTTCTTACAATCTATCTTAGCATTAACTGTGTTCAAGAAAGGTCTACCAAAGATAATGGGACAGAAGTCATCTTGTGGGGAACCAAGAACAAGAAAATCAGTAGGGTACTTTATTTTCCCACACAAGACTTCAACATCTCTAACAATCCCAAAGGGTGATATGGTGTCTCTATTAGCAAGTTTAATAGTAACATCTATTTCTTCTAACTCAGCAGGTGATATGTCTTTCATAATTTCTTGATACAAAGTGTAAGGAATAGCACTCACACTAGCACCCATGTCACATAAACCATGATAACAGTGATCTCCTATTTTAACTGAGATGATAGGCATGCCCACAATAGGTCTATGTTTATCTTTTTTATCAGGTGTAGCAATTCTAGTAGCTTATTCACAGAAGTAGGTTCTACTTTATATCTTCTTCCAAGAGATCTTTAACCATAGCAATACTAGGTTCTACTTTAACTTGTTCATCAGGTTTAGGTGTTCTAATATAGCTTTTGTTAACCACAGTTGAAACTTTAGCATGTTCCTTTATCCTAACAGGAAAAGGTGGTTTCTCAATATAAGCAGAAGGGACAACTGGATCAACATTATAAAGTATAGTTTCTTCTTTAACTGGTACTGCTTCTTTAATTTCTTCTTTAATAGGTGGGTGATATTTAAACCACTTCTATTTAGGGAGTTCAATATGAGTAGCAAATGATTCACAAAAGGAGGCTACTATCTCAGAGTCAAGTCCATATTTAGTGCTAAACTTTTGAAAAGCATCGGTATCCATAAAAGATTTTACACAATCATACTTAAGCTTTATACCTGACTCTTTACCTTCGCCGAGTTTCCAATCTTCAGAATTGCGTTTAATTCTTTCCAAAAGATCCCACCGGAATTCAATAGTTTTCTTCATAAAAGAACTAGCACAAGAAGTATCAAGCATGGTTTGATCATTACGAGAAAGCCGAGCATAAAAGTTCTGGATAATAATTTCTCTTGAGAGCTCGTGATTGGGGCATGAATATAACATTGACTTAAGCCTCCCCCAAGCTAGAGCGATACTTTCTCCTTCACGAGGCCAAAAATTATATATATAATTCCGATCACGATTAACTAGATGCATAGGATAATTTTTTTTGGTGGAACTCCAATTTCAAACGATTCCAATTCCATGATCCAATATCATCGCATAGCCTATACAATGCCAATGCTTTTCCCTTCAAAGATAAAAGTAAAACCTTTTTCATCACCTCATCTCAAGGTAAACCTGCAAGCTTAAACAATCCACAAATTTATCTACATATATCAAGTGCATATCAGGATGTTCGGTTCCATCTCCTGCATAAGGATTAGCTAGCAGTTGTTCTATCATACCCGAAGGAGTTTAATATTCTATATTTTCAGTAGGTGCAGTAGGTTGAGGGGTAGCTAATTGTGGTTCCGGATGAGGTGAAGATACCCCTAACAAACCCCTCAAAGGATTGTTTTCCATAGTAACAAGTGACAATAAATTTCAGCACACTATATAAATGTTTCCTTACCAAATTCCACTTACCAAAGGCGCTTCACTCCCCGGCAACGGCGCCAGAAAATAGCCTTGATGACCCACAAGTATAGGGGGTCAATTATAGCTCTTTTCTATAAGTAAGAGTGTCGAACCCAATGAGGAGCAGAAGGAAATGACAAGTAGTTTTCAGTAAGGTAATGTCTGCAAGTGCTGAAATTGTAAGTAGCGTAGTAGTTTGCTAGCAAGATAATTTGTAACGAGCAAGTAACGATAGTAGTAACAAATATGCAGCAAGGTAGCCCAATACTTTTGAGGAAAAGGACAGGCCAAAACGGTCTCTTATGATAAGCAAAGTGTTCTTGAGGGTACACGGGAATTTCATCTAGTCACTTTCATCATGTTGGTTTGATTTGTGTTCGCTACTTTGATAATTTGATATGTGGGTGGACCGGTGCTTCGGTGCTGTTCTTACTTGAACAAACCTCCTACTTATGATTAACCCTCCCGCAAGCATCCGCAACTATGAGAAAATTATTAAGAATAAATTCTAACCATAGCATTAAACTCTAGGATCCAATCGGTCCCTTACGGAATAGCGCATAAACTGGGCTTTAAGTTTCTGTCACTCTCGCAACCCACCATCTAATTGCTACTCCACAATGCATTCCCTTAGGCCCAAAATATGGTGAAGTGTCATGTAGTCGACGTTCACATGACACCACAAAGGGAATCACAACATACATACTATCAAAATATCGAACATATATCAAGTTCACATGATTACTTGCAGCATGATTTCTCCCATGACCTCAAGAACAAAAGTAACTACTCACAAATAATAATCATGCTCATGATCATAGGAGTATTAAATAGCATAATGGATCTGAACATATAATCTTCCACCAAATAAACCATATAGTAATCAACTACAAGATGTAATCAGCACTACTAGTCACCCACAAGCACCAATCTATTGTTCCGGTAACAAGACTGAATACAAGAGATGAACTAGGGTTTGAGATGAGATGGTGCTGTTGAAGATGTTGATGGAGATTGCCCTCCCCAATATGGGAGAGTTGTTGGTGATGATGATGACGATGATTTCCCCCTCCGGGAGGGAAGTTCCCCCAGCGGAATCGCTCCGCCGGATGGCAAAAGTGCTCCTGCCCAAGTTTCGCCTCGAGACTGCGGCGCTCCGTCCTGAAAGCCTTCTCCTTATTTTTTCTAAGTAACAATATCATCCCGGAAAGGCTAACGTAGTAGCCGATGCGTTGAGCCGCAAAAGTCATGTCAATACACTCATGACCGGAGAATTACCCAAGGAGTTGGCAGAAGACCTTCGCGAGCTATGTTTGGAGATAGTTCCGAGAGGTTATGTAGCAGCTTTGGAGATTCAGTCTACTTTGATGGATAAGATCAGAGAAGCTCAGAAGACGGACAAGGAGATTGCCGAGATAAAGGAAATAATGAGCAAAGGAAATGCTAAAGGATTTCGTGAGGATGAGCACGATACCTTATGGTTTGAGGACCGCGTATATGTGCCAAATGATCAAGAGATCAGGAAGTTGATTCTGCAAGAGGCCCATGATTTGCCATATTCGATCCACCCAGGAAATACCAAGATGTATCTGGATTTGAAGGATAGTTTCTGGTGGACCGGAATGAAGAAGGATATTGCAGAGTATGCAGCAGTTTGTGATGTATGTCAGAGAGTGAAGGCAGAGCATCAGAACCCAGCAGGATTGCTACAACCATTGCCGATACCCGAATGGAAGTGGGATAAACTAGGCATGGACTTTATCACGGGATTACCCAGGACTCGTTCAGGCTATGACTTGATATGGGTTGTAGTCGATCGTTTGACGAAAGTAGCTCATTTCATCCCAGTGAAGACCACTTACACCAGTGCTAAGTTGGAAAAGATATACATGACCAGGATCGTATGTCTGCATGGAGTTCCGAGGACCATTGTATCCGATAGAGGAACCCTGTAACACCCCGCATGTAACTTGCCATATTTGTAACTCCGACTCTTGCCATTTCCGGCTATGTGATATGTTTTTCCCTCCGTTGTCGGGTTTTGTTTTTCGTTTTGTATTTTGTCATGTCATGCATTTTCATATCATGTCATCATGTGCATTGCATTCGCATACGTGTTCGTCTCATGCATCCGAGCATTTTCCCCATTGTCCGTTTTCCAATCCGGCGCTCCTATCTCCTCCGGTGCAACCCTCTTGTTTTCTTTCGTGTGCGTGTGTCAAACTTTCTCGGAATGGACTGAGGCTTGTCAAGTGGCCTTCTTATACCACCCGGAGACTACCGGTCAAGTTTCGTTCTATTCGGAGGTCGTTTGGTACTCCAACGGTTAACCGGGCATCCGCAAAGTCCATTTGAGTGTCTAGCAAAAAACCCCTCCAAAACCAGCCCAAAACCCACCAAACTCTCTTCCATGCTCTAGGTCGTTCGATCACGATCGTGTGGGCGAAAACCGCACCTCATTTGGAGTCTCCTAGCTCCCTCTACCTATTTATATGTGGGCATCCCGAAAAACGAAATCACTGACGAACCCTAACCCTCTTCCTCCGCGCCGCGCCGGACGCGTCCGTTCCGGCCGGACAACGTCCGCCGCCGCGCCCCGTCCAATCCCGTGGCGACACGTCGCCTCCTCTCTCTCCCCCCGCCGCCGGCCCGCCGGGCCCAGGCGGGGCCCGCC
>NC_057808.1:282143010-282152670 GCF_018294505.1 Triticum aestivum | reverse complement strand
GTCGCCTCCCTCGCCGGCGCCTCTCCACCTCCGGCCGCGCCTCTCCTCCTCCGACCGCCGGCCTCCTCGCCCTCTCCCTCCTTCCCCGTCGCCGGGCAGGAGCTCGAGCGCTCGATCCCGATCCAACTCACTGTACGGCGTTGACTTCTCGAACCCCTGATTTTTTTCTAAGTCCTGTTATTTTATCAGCGAGTGCTCCTGTTCCCGATGCGATAACTTCTTGCATGCAGCTCCGATTCGCGCGTGTAATATGTAAAATTGTTCGCCTCGTGATGCCCAAATCTCTGTTGGAAGAGGGCTAGTTGCTGTTAATCTCTGGTTCTTAGCAGAACTTGGCGATTTGTCATTTTTGTATCATTTATTCTGTACATCTTTTGAGCATGGGCTCTACATGTGTTTTGAAGTATGCCATGCCATCTTTCCAGTGGTATAGTCCATGTATTTCTCTGATCTCTGTGGTGACTAGCACAAGCATGCAAATTAGGCCCTGTAATATTTCTGATTTCAGGGACTTGGTGATTTCTAAGTCCTTGTTTGCTGTAATTTTGTTGCCATGTAAACTTGATGCTACAGAGAGATCCATGCATATTTTGGAGATGTTCAGCAAGGATGTTTTGTACCTATAGTTTCAATTGATCCATTCCTACAATTGTCTGCAATTATAGAGTGCCATAGCATGACTCAAACTTGCTCTACTTTTGCTACAAAATATTTCTGGCAGATTCTTAACATGATATGCATTTTTGCCAAGCTTACTGTAGTTGATCCATACATGCTATGCTCTTGTTCTTGCCATGTATAGCTTCATAAACATGCCATCTTGCTGTAGGTATGCTTGGTTTGTCATGAATTGCTCTGTAGTGAGTGCATCAAGTTCACAAAGAGGCCTACATATTAATAATTCTGCCATGCTCTGTTTTCCGCTAAGTCTGAAACCTGATAACGAAACTTGCTATGTTTACATGCTTGCCATCATATCTTCTGATCCTTTTTGGCTTATGGTCAGTAAGGGACTTTTGGCATGTGCCTTAAGTAGAACACTTCCATGCCTTGTTTTGCTATGTTAAGTTCCTGTAGCGTGTTGATTTCGTGCTCTGAACATTGCTACCTGATGCTGTTTACTGCCATGTCCAGTTTTTCTCCAAGTTTGTGAACTTGTAATCTTTTGCACTTTTGCCATGCTTGTTTGAGCTTGATATGTTGTGAACTAGCCGTAGCTCAGTGTTCATCTTTTGTCAAGCATCTCCTGTAGATTACTGCCATATGCTTTGTTGCTATGTTGGGGTGCTGTAGCATTGTTACTTGTTGCATTTTAAGTGCTATCTTGCTGTTAATCGCAGAGTCGTGTCATTCTTGTTTTGCTTGCCATTTCCAAACCGTGCATCCGATTCCGGTGATCTTTATATCGATTTCGACCGAAATCATCTCATCTTTCCAGTGGCATGCTTGGTTTTCCAAGTTACTGCCATGTTCATCATTTTTCCTTCCGGAGCACGCATTTGCATCGCATATCATATCTTGCATATCATACATGTTTTGCATCATGTCGCTTGTGCTTTTCTCGTTGTTGATTGTGGTCCCGTTTGTTTGTGTTCTTGTCTTGGATAGATCCGGGAGACGAGTTCGTGAACGAGGAACCTGTCGAGTACGCTTACGAGGATCAAGCTTTCGACAACTCTGAGAATCTTGCAGGCAAGATGACCACCCCTCGAAATCACTTCTATCTTTGCTATACTAGTTGTTCGCTCTATTGCCATGCTCGCTACCTATCACTTGCTATATCATGTCTCCCATTTTAGCCATGTCAGCCCTAACCATCCTTTCCTAGCAAACCGTTGTTTGGCTAAGTTACCGCTTTTGCTCAGCCCCTCTTATAGCGTTGCTAGTTGCAGGTGAAGTTGAAGTTTGTTCCATGTCGGAACATGGATATGTTGGGTTATCACAATATCTCTTATTTAATTAATGCATCTATATATTTTTGGTAAAGGGTGGAAGGCTCGGCCTTATGCCTGGTGTTTTGTTCCACTCTTGCCGCCCTAGTTACTGTTATACCGGGATTATGTTCCTTGAGTTTGCGTTCCTTACACGGTCGGGTGATTTATGGGACCCCCTTGACAGTTCGCCTTGAATAAAACTCCTCCAGCAAGGCCCAACCTTGGTTTTACCATTTGCTACCTAAGCCTTTTCCCCCGGGTTTTCGCGAGCCCGAGGGTCATCTTATTTTAACCCCCCCCCCGGGCCAGTGCTCCTTCGAGTGTTGGTCCGAACTGAGCAGACTGCGGGGCCCCCTCCGGGAAACTCGAGGTCTGGTTTACTCGTAGGATGTCTCATCCGGTGTGCCCTGAGAACGAGATATGTGCAGCTCCTATCGGGATTTGTCGGCACATTCGGGTGGCTTTGCTGGTCTTGTTTTACCATTGTCGAGATGTCTTGTAAACCGGGATTCCGAGACTGATCGGGTCTTTCCGGGAGAAGGTTTATCCTTCGTTGACAGTGAGAGCTTATGATGGGCTAAGTTGGGACACCCCTGCAGGGTATTATCTTTCGAAAGCCGTGCCCGCGATTATGAGACAGATGGGAATTTGTTAATGTCCGGTTGTAGACAACTTGTCACTTGACCCAATTAAAATACATCAACTGCGTGTGTAGCCATGATGGTCTCTTCTCGGCGGAGTCCGGGAAGTGAACACGGTCTGAGTTATGTATGACGTATGACGTAAGTAGGTGTTCAGGACCTCTTCTTGGTCATTGCTAGATGACGTCCGTTCCGTTGCTTCTCTTCTCGCTCTCATTTGCGCAAGTTAGCCACCATATATGCTTTTGCCGCTGCAGCTCCACCTCTTTGCGCCTTCCTTTCCTACAAGCTTAAATAGTCTTGATCTCGCGGGCGTGAGATTGCTGAGTCCCCGTGACTCACAGATTCAAACGAAACAGTTGCAGGTGCCGACGATGCCAGAGCAGATGATGGCGTCGATCTCAAGTGGGAGTTCGACGAGGAACGTGGTCGTTACTACGTGTCTTTTCCTGATGATCAGTAGTGGAGCCCAGTTGGGACGATCGGGGATCTAGCATTTGGGGTTATCTTATTTTCATCTAGATTTTGACCGTAGTCGGTCTATATGATTGTATTTTGGATGATGTATGTTATTTATTCATGTATTGTGTGAAGTGGCGATTGTAAGCCAACTCTTTATCCCATTCTTGTTCATTACATGGGATTGTGTGAAGATGACCCTTCTTGCGACAAAACCACTATGCGGTTATGCCTCTAAGTCGTGCCTCGACACGTGGGAGATATAGCCGCATCGTGGGCGTTACAAGTTGGTAATCAGAGCCATCCCCGACTTAGGAGCCCCTGCTTGATCGAATCGCTGGCGTTGTTGAGTCTAGAATAAAAATGTTTTGAGTCTTAGGATTATATATATCGGAGAGTAGGATTCTTTTTACTCCTCAGTCCCTTCGTCGCTCTGGTGAGGTCTCCTGACGTAGAAGTTTTAACTACTCTCTCCTCAAATTTCACAAAAAAAAATTTAGGATCACGCGGGTATCTTGGAATCGTTCCGATCGATTTGTGACGAGAACATTGTTCTTGGTGCCTCCTGTCATTTAGGGGTTGTGGCAGTGTCCCGGGGAGTTGAGCTCCGAGGTGTTGTCGTCACAATTTTATCGTTGCAGTTCTAGAATACCTGAGTTTCGCCGACATCGAAATCTCTTTTATGCAGTTGTTGGTGAGATCACCTCGACGCCACCCAGTACTGGGGCGGGAGTTCGGGAGTATTGCCATAACTCGTATAACGGATGTTTTTCGAAGATTGAGGTAAACGATTTCCGAAGGTTTCTTGGTTATGTGTTGACGGATGGATACAGCTGGATCTAGGGATTGTTAGTTTGGGTGATATATTTTGTCTCCCCTGTATCCCCCTACACCAGATTGCATAACCAGAAAGTTTCGGGAGTTTATAAGTGGGAATTCAAGTAGCCTTAGGATATCTTTCCGACAGACGCATGATATGAGATTGGGGTTCGACGTCTAGTGGTCCGCCTGTATACGGTTGATTTTACAGTGGTCTCGTTGTGTCTTAAAGAGTCCATGGCTTTGCCGACTCGGGGACGCTTCGTATGTCATGTGCACAGCCTTGTACATGATGGTGCTGTACGATTGAGCCCGTGTGGGCCCCACCACGAAAACTTCGGACGAAATTTCTATCATATGTTTGTTCCGGCTTATTCTGCAAGCCAATACTTTGTTTTATTTTGTATTGTGGTATTCGAGTTTCTTCGAATTCATTTGTTCATTCCATATCTTTTTCAAGTGGCTTCTCAACTTATGGAAGTGTGATGTTTTACTACGGAATTCATTCGTTCATCTTCGTTCGAATGTTTATTGTGAAGACTATATGTTGCAATTTCTATCCGTTGATTATACTTATATTTTGTCTATCAAGATGCTAACGGATGTCACCCTCTTCAGGATGGCTCCGCCAACGCGTCAGAATCCGGATCGCAATGAAGGGAGTCAAGCGAACCCTCCGCCACCACCTCCACCTCCGGAGGCATGGCAAGCAATCATGGCAGCCACCAACGCCAATGCTCAGATGATTCTGCAACTCTTGCAAGAACGTACTCAAGGGCAAGGCAATCAAGGCCAAGGCAACAATCAGTTTCACATTGCCACTCTCAACCAGTTTCTCGCAAATCAGCCCAAGTCTTTCAGCTACTGTGCCGAGGCCACGGATGCCGATGATTGGCTCATGGACATCAACAAGCATTTTGAATGTAGCAATGTCAGGCCTGAGGACTTTGTCAAGTTCGCTTCTTTCCAGCTCAAGGACCAAGCTGCTGATTGGTATCAACAATACAAAGATTCCAGAGGAGGTCGTGTGATCACTTGGACTGACTTCTGTCGGGACTTCAAAGTGCACCACATTCCACAAAGTGTTGTTGAGAGCAAGCGTGAGGAGTTCCGCAATCTCAAGCAAGGCAACATGTCTGTGTATTAATACAACATTCAGTTTCAGAAACTTGCTCGCTTCGCTAAACAAGACGTTCCTGATGAGAAGAGCATGATCTATCACTTCAGAGGTGGCCTTAAAGAGGATCTGCAGTTAGCTCTCGTTCTTGTTGAGCCTACTCAGTTTGATCAATTCTACAATATGGCACTGAAGCAAGAGGATGCTCAGCTCAAGTGTGAGGCTTCTAAGAAAAGAGTCAGAGACGCAGTTCAGTCTTCTTCTTCCTCACTTGTGTCAGCTAAGCAACAGAAGTTCTGGTTGCCTCCTCCTCCTCCGTTTCGTCAGCCTTACCAGCAGAAGAACAAAGGTGGCCATGGTTCGTCCAACTCTTCCAACTCTGGCTATCAGAACAAGTCTCAGAATCAAGCTCCAAAGTCCAATTCTCCTTATCACCGTCCACTCTCAGAGGTGACTTGCAACAAATGTCAGCAGAAAGGTCACTATGCTAACAAGTGCTTCAACCAAAGGCGTCTTCCTCCTCCTCCTCCTGTCAGATCTTCTAGCAATGCAGTGGTCAAGCATAATCCAAAGTCTGCTAAGGTGAACATGATGAATGCAGCTCAAGCGGAGGAATCTACTGATGTGATAATGGGTAATCTCTCAGTTAATGATATTCCTGCAAAAGTTCTTTTTGATACTGGTGCATCGCATTCTTTCTTGTCATACCCATTTGCATCGAAGCACAATGTTGACACAGAGATTTTATCCAAAGTTATGCAAGTTGTTTCTCCGGGTAAGCTTTTGTCGTCTAGTTTGGTTGCTCCCGATGTCTCCATCAAGATGGGCGACTATAGATTCCAGTCTTCTCCAATTGTTCTTGGTGACTCGGATATTGATCTTATTCTCGGGATGGACTGGCTTTCTAAGCACAAGGCTCAACTTGATTGTGCTGCCAGGGAAATTCAATTGACACACTCGTCTGAGGATGTGATTATCTATGCCGCTCGTGATGAAACCATTCGGTTTTTCTCTCTCAATGAGAAGGTCGAGTTGAATGCCATCTCTCAAATTCCAGTCGTCTGCGAGTATCAAGATGTCTTTCCAGAAGAGCTTCCGGGTATGCCTCCTCATCGGCCAATTGAGTTCGTTATCGAACTAGAGCCTGGTACTGAACCCGTTTGCAAGCGTCCATACAAGCTTGGACCAAACGAGCTGAAGGAATTGAAGAAGCAGCTCGATGAACAAGAGCGTCTGGGTTTGATCAGACCGAGTTCTTCTCCATGGGGTTGTGGTGTTCTTTTTGTCAAGAAGAAGGATGGCACGGACCGACTTTGTGTCGACTACCGTCCATTGAACAAGAAGACAATCAAGAACAAGTACCCACTTCCCAACATCAATGAGCTATTTGAGCAACTCAAAGGTGCTAAAGTTTTCTCGAAGCTCGACCTTCGTATGGGTTATCATCAGATTCGCATTCGTGAAGAAGATATTCCCAAGACAGCATTCAGAACAAGCTTTGGTTCTTATGAATATACTGTCATGTCTTTCGGTCTTGTCAATGCTCCTCCGGTGTTCTCTCGGATGATGAATTTCATCTTCAACCCCTATACCAATGAATTCGTTCTGGTGTATCTCGATGATATCTTGGTCTTCTCCAAGAATAAGCCGGATCATGCCAAACATTTGCGATTGGTGCTCGACAAGCTCAGAGAGTATCAATTCTATGCGAAGTTCTCCAAATGTGAGTTCTGGCTCGATGAAGTTCTTTTTCTTGGTCACATCATCTCTGCCAAGGGCATCGCTGTTAAACCCGAGAAGGTGTCCGTAGTTCTGGATTGGGAACCTCCTCAAAATGTCAAGCAGCTCCGCAGTTTTCTGGGTCTTGCAAGCTATTGCCGAAGATTCGTTGAGAATTTCTCCAAGATTGCAAAGCCTCTTTCCAACCTCCTACAGAAGCATGTGAAGTATGTCTGGTCTCCTGAGTGTGACGTTGCTTTCAACACTCTCAAAGAGAAACTAGTCACAGCTCCTGTCTTGACTCCTCCTGATGAATCCAACCCGTATGAAGTTTTCTGTGATGCTTCTCTCCAAGGCCTCGGTGCTGTGTTAATGCAAGAGAAGAAAGTTGTGGCCTATACCTCTCGGCAGTTGAAGCCCAACGAGAAGAACTACCCCACTCACCATCTTGAGTTGGCGGCAGTTGTCCATGCATTGATTACGTGGAGACATCTCTTGTTGGGAAGACAAGTGGACATTTTCACTGATCACAAGAGTCTCAAGTATATCTTCACTCAGCCCAACCTCAACCTCAGGCAGACTCGATGGGTCGAAATGATTCAAGAGTACAATCCGAGTATCGAATATACTCCAGGCAAAGCAAATGTCATTGCAGATGCTTTAAGCAGGAAGGCTTATTGCAACAGCTTAATTCTCAAGCCTTTCCAACCGGATCTTTGTGAAGCTTTCCGCAAGCTGAATCTCCAAGTTGTTCCTCAAGGCGTTCTTGCCAACCTCATAGTATCTCCTACTTTGGAAGATCAAATTCGTGAGGCACAACTCCTTGATGCCATGGTGAAGAAGGTGAAACGTGGTATCGACAAGGGTCTTTCCAAATACAAGTGCTATCGCATTGATGACAGAGACACTTTGTTCTTCGAGGACCGGATTGTGGTTCCGAAAGGTGATCTAAGGAAAGTCATAATGAACGAGGCACACAATTCTCTCCTTTCCATTCATCCTGCGAGTACAAAGATGTATCATGACCTCAAGCAGTCGTATTGGTGGACTCGAATTAAGCGAGAAATTGCTCAATTCGTGAATGAATGTGATGTCTGCCGAAGAGTGAAAGCAGAACACCAACGACCAGCTGGTCTCCTCCAACCTCTTGCTATCCCAGAATGGAAGTTTGATCATATCGAAATGGACTTCGTGACTGGATTTCCAAAGTCCAAGCGCGGGAATGATGCTATCTTCGTTGTCATTGACAAGCTCTCTAAAGTGGCTCATTTCCTTCCAATCAAAGAATCCATCACAGCAGCTCAGCTGGCAGAGCTTTACACCTCCAGAATTGTCTCCTTGCATGGCATTCCACAATTGATTTCTTCAGATCGTGGAAGCATCTTCACCTCTAAGTTCTGGGACTCCTTCCAGAAGGCCATGGGCACTAACATCCGCTTCAGCACAGCTTTCCATCCTCAAACTAGTGGCCAAGTCGAGCGAGTCAATCAAATTCTTGAAGATATGCTCAGGGCATGTGTTATTTCCTTTGGCATGAAATGGGAAGATTGTCTTCCATATGCTGAATTCTCCTACAACAACAGCTTCCAAGCGAGTTCGGGCAAGGCCCCATTCGAGATTCTCTATGGCAGAAAGTGCCGTACTCCTCTCAATTGGTCAGAGACTGGTGAACGCCAACTTCTTGGCAATGACTTAATCACTGAAGCTGAAGAAATGTGTAAAGTCATCCGTGATAATCTCAAAGCCACGCAATCGCGCCAGAAGAGTTACTATGATAGTAAGCATCGTGATTTGGCTTTCGAGATCGGAGACCATGTCTACCTCCGCGTCTCTCCAATGAAAGGCACTCGTCGCTTCGGTATCAAAGGGAAGCTTGCCCCTAGATACGTGGGTCCTTTCAAGATCATTGGCAAAAGAGGCGACCTCGCCTATCAACTTGAGCTTCCTTCCAACTTCGCGAACGTGCACGATGTGTTCCACGTGTCACAGCTCCGCAAGTGCTTCAAGACGCCTGAGCGCACTATCAATTTCGAAGAGATTGACCTCCAAGAAGATTTGTCTTATCATGAGCACCCCGTTGCTATTCTTGAAGAAACTGAGCGCAAGACTCGCAACAAGTCCATCAAATTTCTGAAAGTGAAGTGGTCACACCATTCCGACCGGGAAGCCACCTGGGAACGCGAGGACCATCTCCGTTCCGAATATCCGGGGTTCTTTCAGTCCTAGATCTCGGGACGAGATCCTCTCGTAGTGGTGGAGTGTTGTAACACCCCGCATGTAACTTGCCATATTTGTAACTCCGACTCTTGCCATTTCCGGCTATGTGATATGTTTTTCCCTCCGTTGTCGGGTTTTGTTTTTTGTTTTGTATTTTGTCATGTCATGCATTTTCATATCATGTCATCATGTGCATTGCATTCGCATACGTGTTCGTCTCATGCATCCGAGCACTTTCCCCGTTGTCCGTTTTCCAATCCGGCGCTCCTATCTCCTCCGGTGCAACCCTCTTGTTTTCTTTCGTGTGCGTGTGTCAAACTTTCTCGGAATGGACCGAGGCTTGTCAAGTGGCCTTCTTATACCACCCAGAGACTACCGGTCAAGTTTCGTTCCATTCGGAGGTCGTTTGGTACTCCAACGGTTAACCGGGCATCCGCAAAGTCCATTTGAGTGTCCAGCGAAAACCCCCTCCAAAACCAGCCCAAAACCCACCAAACTCTCTTCCATGCTCTAGGTCGTTCGATCACGATCGTGTGGGCGAAAACCGCACCTCATTTGGAGTCTCCTAGCTCCCTCTACCTATTTATATGTGGGCATCTCGAAAAACGAAATCACTGACGAACCCTAACCCTCTTCCTCCGCGCCGCGCCGGACGCGTCCGTTCGGGCCGGACAACGTCCGCCGCCGTGCCCCGTCCAATCCCGTGGCGACACGTCGCCTCCTCTCTCTCCACCCGCCGCCGGCCCGCCGGGCC